>NC_069499.1:100113239-100234517 GCF_027579735.1 Bombina bombina | reverse complement strand
TAATGCCCGCTGTCCCCTGATCTGAAGTTTACCTCACTCCTCAGATGGCCGAGAACAGCAATATGATCTTAACTACTCCGGCTAAAATCATAGCAAAACTCTGGTAGATTCTTCTTCAAACTCTGCCAGAGAGGTAATAACACACTCCGGTGCTATTTTAAAATAACAAACTTTTGATTGAAGATATAAAACTAAGTATAATCACCATAGTCCTCTCACACATCCTATCTAGTCGTTGGGTGCAAGAGAATGACTGGGAGTGACGTAGAGGGGAGGAGCTATATGCAGCTCTGCTGGGTGAATCCTCTTGCACTTCCTGTTGGGGAGGAGTAATATCCCAGAAGTAATGATGACCCGTGGACTGATCACACTTAACAGAAGAAATAAACTGTAAAAAATATAAAAAAAATAATAAATTGCTTATTAAACTACAGACTGACTGATTATACTGAGTCTCAAATCCCCTCAGTACAAAATAAATTAATCTTTAAAGGGATAGTCAAAAGTCAAAAATAAACTTTCATGATTCAGATAGAGTAGGACATTTTAAGCAACTTTCTAATTTACTCCTAAGATTCTTCATTCTCTTGGTATCTTTAGTTGAAAATGCAAGAAATTAAGCATAGGAGCCAGCCCATTCAGCACCTGGGTAGCACTTTCTGCTTGGTGTCTAAATGTAGCCACCAATCAGCAAGCACTACCCGGTGCGGAACCAAAAATGGGTGGGCTCCTAAGCTTACATTAAAAAAAAAAAAGATACCAGGAGAGTGAAACAATTTTTAATAGGAGTAAATTAGAAAGTTGCTTAAAATTGCATGCTCTATCTGAATCATGAAAGTTTAATTTTGACTAGACTATCCCTTTAAAGATTTGTCTTCTTTAGACGTATGGTGAAATTTTGTTTATTGAACATTTTATTATTGCACTATTGTTTGTATATAACTATGTGGTTTATCCTTGCAAAGAGCAAAGATGTTAATAAAGTAAACTGCAGAAATGTACTTCTGGGACATAGCTGAACACGTGAGCCCCCAGTAGTGAGTTGCTGCTACTGAGTCTATCTAGTTATGTTTTGTTTTTAAACAAAGGATACCAAGAGAACCAAGTCAATTTGATAACAGAAGTAAATTGAAAAGCCTCTTAAAATTGCATTCACAATGTGAACCATGAAAGTTTAATTTCTGACTTCCATGTCCCTTTAAGGAAAGTGGTACAAAAATGATGGTCATGTGTTTCAGGCTGGACAATCCTACTGAAGAGAATCAACTGGTATATGAGAGTTATATTTTGTGTATAACACACAAGCTGAAAGTGCACGGTAGAAATGCAAAAATAATTAGCATTTTACTGAATTTAGAAGACATCAGGCATGTGCATTCATCAGTTTGTTTTATAAATAAATGACTAGCATGGCTGCGGGTAGTGGCCTTCAGCTCATTACAGAGCCACATTTATTAGTGTGAAAGTGCAACACACAAATAGCTTTTGCACTGTCTTGTTATTATGCATATGTTGATTATGCAATTGCGCTGTATTTAATGGCCCTTTAAGTCAAACCTAACTGCCACATATGTGTCGCTAACTGGCCTCATAAGGGTTAATCCAACAGTAAACTGTAAAACAATGGATATTTCTATAACAAAAATGTCTGGATTAGCTCCTCCAAAAAAGCGAAGTGTGGGTGGAGTTTGACTAATGAAATATAATTGCAGCAAACAAGTCTTAAATTGTTTTTAAAACATTGTTTTGTTATTCCATAGCTGGACAACTTAAACGTCTTGTACTTACACAGGGTTTTGTTTCCCTTTATAACTTTAAAGGGACACTTTAATATCAGTACAATTACAAAAAAATTACACTAATTATGGCCTGATTTTAAAATGTGGCTTTTAAGCATAAAACAACAAAAACAAAACTTACTTGTCCACTTTTCCTTCTGTGCTGTTCAAAAGATTCATTAATTTATTTTGAGCTTCATCCAACATCTCCTGCTTCAGATCACCTAAAATATAAAGTGAAAAGGTTTCAATGAACCAAATGGCAAAAGATGTATAATTTAACCCCTTGGATCTCAGAGAGGGCAGCAAAGCACAGCAAAGAAATACACTGCAGCCATCTCTGTCTGCAAATGGGTTAAAGTATTAAATAATCAGACTATGGAACAATTTGAGATAAATGGTTTCTGCTTTTCCCATCACAAAGTCACACGGCCCAGATCCAGCAAAGTATTTGTAATATAGGGGCTGGGCAGGCCTGAGAGGTCTGCTCTGTTTTTGTTGCATATCTTGATTTTTCACAAGACCTGGAATGTTATTTTTTTTTTATTAAAAAATAATTTTTAAACATCTCCACCTAAATTGTGAGAACGTCTGTGTGAAAACAAAACAAAAATGTACACAGAAACAATTATAAGTCTCAAAATAAAAGTATTGGTTTGTGTGTAAATTACACAGTGACTGTGCATGATAAGTGCAAACAATATAACATTCCACAGCTTTTGTTAAAAGAAAAAGCCTTCATTTATTTCCATACTTATTTTATAAAGTGTGAGACGTTACACACACATTTGTATATGGTATTACAAGACACTTATTTGATTATTCTGAAATAGAAGCATCAAATTGCGGATCTGCCGCTGAAAATATTCTAAATCCACATAAAGTTATTAAAGCTGATAATCACTAAAAAGGACAAAATGTGTTTAAACGAAACTGCTATAGTGTGTAACAGCATTTTCTGACTTGCAAAAACATAATTTATGCTTACCTGATAAATTTATTTCTCTTGTAGTGTATCCAGTCCACGGATCATCCATTACTTGTGGGATATTCTCCTTCCCAACAGGAAGTTGCAAGAGGATCACCCACAGCAGAGCTGCTATATAGCTCCTCCCCTCACTGCCATATCCAGTCATTCGACCGAAACAAGCCGAGAAAAGGAGAAACCATAGGGTGCAGTGGTGACTGTATATATATATTAAAATATAGACCTGCCTGAAAAGGACAGGACGGGCCATGGACTGGATACACTACAAGAGAAATAAATTTATCAGGTAAGCATAAATTATGTTTTCTCTTGTTAAGTGTATCCAGTCCACAGATCATCCATTACTTGTGGGATACCAATACCAAAGCTAAAGTACACGGATGATGGGAGGGACAAGGCAGGAACTTAAACGGAAGAAACCACTGCCTGCAGAACCTTTCTCCCAAAAACAGCCTCCGAAGAAGCAAAAGTATCAAATTTATAAAATTTGGAAAAAGTATGAAGGGAAGACCAAGTTGCAGCCTTGCAAATCTGTTCAACAGAGGCCTCATTTTTAAAGGCCCAGGTGGAAGCCACAGCTCTAGTAGAATGAGCTGTAATCCTTTCAGGAGGCTGCTGTCCAGCAGTCTCATAGGCTAAACGGATTATACTCCGAAGCCAAAAAGAAAGAGAGGTTGCCGAGGCCTTCTGACCTCTCCTCTGTCCAGAGTAAACAACAAACAGGTTAGATGTTTGGCGAAAATCTTTAGTAGCCTGTAAGTAAAACTTCAAGGCACGGACTACGTCTAGATTATGCAAAAGACGTTCCTTCTTTGAAGAAGGATTAGGACATAATGATGGAACAACAATCTCTTGATTGATATTCTTGTTAGAAACCACCTTAGGTAAAAACCCAGGTTTTGTACGCAGAACAACTTTATCTGAATGAAAGATCAGATAAGGAGAATCACAATGTAAGGCAGATAACTCCGAGACTCTTCGAGCTGAGGAAATAGCCATCAGAAAAAGAACTTTCCATGAAAGAAGTTTGATATCAATAGAATGAAGGGGTTCAAACGGAACCCCTTGAAGAACTTTAAGAACCAAGTTTAAGCTCCATGGAGGAGCAACAGGTTTAAACACAGGCTTAATTCTAACTAAAGCCTGACAAAATGCCTGAACGTCTGGAACTTCTGGCAGACGCTTGTGTAAAAGAATAGACAGAGCAGAAATCTGTCCCTTTAAAGAACTAGCTGATAATCCTTTGTCCAAACCCTCTTGGAGGAAGGACAATATCCTAGGAATCCTAACCCTACTCCATGAGTAATTCTTGGATTCACACCAATGAAGATATTTACGCCATATCTTGTGGTAAATTTTCCTGGTGACAGGCTTTCGTGCCTGTATTAAGGTATCAAATACTGACTCGGAGAAGCCACGCTTTGATAGGATCAAGCGTTCAATCTCCATGCAGTCAGTCTCAGAGAAAGTAGATTCGGATGATTGAAAGGACCTTGTATTAGGTCTTGTCTCAGAGGCAGAGTCCATGGTGGAAAGGATGACATGTCCACTATGTCTGCATACCAAGTCCTGCGTGGCCACGCAGGCGCTATCAATATCACCGATGCTCTTTCCGGTTTGATTTTGACAATCAGACGAGGGAGCAGAGGAAACGGTGGAAACACATAAGCCAGGTTGAAGAACCAAGGTGCTGCTAGAGCATCTATCAGTGCTGCTTCTGGGTCCCTGGACCTGGATCCGTAACAAGGAAGCTTGGCGTTCTGGCAAGACGCCATGAGATCCAATTCTGGTTTGCCCCAACGGAGAACCAATTGAGCAAACACCTCCGGATGGAGTTCCCATTCCCCCGGATGAAAAGTCTGATGACTTAGAAAATCCGCCTCCCAGTTCTCTACACCTAGGATATGGATTGCTGACAGGTGGCAAGAGTGAGTCTCTGCCCAGCGAATTATCTTGGAGACTTCTGACATCGCTAGGGAACTCCTGGTTCCCCCTTGATGGTTGATGTAAGCCACAGTCGTGATGTTGTCCGACTGAAACCTGATGAACCTCAGTGTTGCTAGCTGAGGCCAAGCCAGAAGAGCATTGAATATTGCTCTTAACTCCAAAATATTTATTGGGAGGAGTTTCTCCTCCTGAGTCCATGAACCCTGAGCCTTCAGGGAGTTCCAGACTGCACCCCAACCTAGAAGGCTGGCATCTGTTGTTACAATTGTCCAATCTGGTCTGCGAAAGGTCATACTCTTGGACAGATGGGCCCGAGACAACCACCAGAGAAGATAATCTCTGGTTTCCTGATCCAGATTTAGTAGAGGGGACAAATCTGTGTAATCCCCATTCCACTGACTGAGCATGCATAATTGCAGCGGTCTGAGATGCAGGCGCGCGAATGGCACTATGTCCATCGCCGCTACCATTAAGCCGATTACTTCCATGCACTGAGCCACCGTGGGGCGCGGAATGGAGTGAAGAACACGGCAAGCATTTAGAAGTTTTGATAACCTGGACTCCGTCAGGTAAATTTTCATTTCTACAGAATCTATTAGAGTCCCTAGGAAGGAAACCCTCGTGAGAGGAGATAGAGAACTCTTTTCTTCGTTCACTTTCCACCCATGCGACCTCAGGAATGCCAGAACTATCTCTGTATGAGATTTGGCAATTTGAAAGCTTGACGCCTGTATCAGGATATCGTCCAGGTAAGGAGCCACCGCTATGCCTCGCGGTCTTAGGACCGCCAGAAGTGAGCCCAGAACCTTTGTAAAAATTCTTGGGGCTGTAGCCAACCCGAATGGAAGAGCTACAAATTGGTAATGCCTGTCTAGAAAGGATAACCTCAGGAACTGATAAGGATTCTTGTGAATCGGAATGTGAAGGTAGGCATCCTTTAAGTCCACTGTGGTCATGTACTGACCCTCTTGGATCATGGGTAAAATGGTTCGAATAGTTTCCATCTTGAATGACGGAACTCTGAGGAATTTGGATCTTTAAATCCAAAATTGGTCTGAAGGTTCCCTCTTTTTTGGGAACCACAAACAGATTTGAATAAAACCCCTGTCCTTGTTCCGTCCGCGGAACTGGATGGATCACTCCCATTACAAGGAGATCTTGTACGCAGCTTAGGAATGCCTCTTTCTTTATCTGGTTTGCAGATAATCTTGAAAGGTGAAATCTCCCTTGTGGAGGAGAAGCTTTGAAGTCCAGAAGATATCCCTGAGATATGATCTCCAACGCCCAGGGATCCTGAACATCTCTTGCCCACACCTGGGCGAAGAGACAGAGTCTGCCCCCTACTAGATCCGTTGTCGGATAGGGGGCCGCTCCTTCATGCTGTCTTAGAGGCAGCAGCAGGCTTTCTGGCCTGCTTGCCCTTGTTCCAGGACTGGTTAGGTTTCCAGGCCTGCTTGGATTGAGCAAAAGTTCCCTCTTGTTTTGAAGCAGAGGAAGTTGATGCTGCACCTGCCTTGAAATTTTGAAAGGCACGAAAAGTAGACTTTTTGGCCTTTGATTTGGCCCTGTCCTGAGGAAGGGTATGACCCTTACCTCCAGTAATGTCAGCAATAATTTCTTTCAAACCAGGCCCGAATAAGGTCTGCCCCTTGAAAGGAATGTTGAGTAATTTAGACTTTGAAGTCACATCAGCTGACCAGGATTTGAGCCATAGCGCCCTACGCGCCTGGATGGCGAATCCGGAATTCTTAGCCGTTAGTTTAGTCAAATGAACAATGGCATCAGAAACAAATGAGTTAGCTAGCTTAAGAGTTCTAAGCTTGTCAACTATTTCAGTCAATGGAGCTGTCTGGATGGCCTCTTCCAGGGCCTCAAACCAGAATGCCGCCGCAGCAGTGACAGGCGCAATGCATGCAAGGGGCTGTAAAATAAAACCTTGTTGACTAAACATTTTCTTAAGGTAACCCTCTAATTTTTTATCCATTGGATCTGAAAAAGCACAACTGTCCTCAACCGGGATAGTGGTACGCTTTGCTAAAGTAGAAACTGCTCCCTCCACCTTAGGGACAGTCTGCCATAAGTCCCGTGTAGTGGCATCTATTGGAAACATTTTTGTAAATATAGGAGGTGGGGAAAAGGGCACACCGGGCCTATCCCACTCCTTACTAATAATTTCTGTAAGCCTTTTAGGTATTGGTAAAACATCAGTACTCACCGGCACTGCATAGTATTTATCCGGCCTACACAATTTCTCTGGCACTGCAATTGTGTCACAGTCATTCAGAGCAGCTAATACCTCCCCAAGCAATACACGGAGGTTCTCAAGCTTAAATTTAAAATTAGAAATCTCTGAATCAGGTCTCCCAGATTCAGAGACGTCACCCACAGACTGAAGCTCTCCGTCCTCAGGTTCTGCATATTGTGACGCAGTATCAGACATGGCTCTTACAGAATCTACGCGCTCTGTATCTCGTCTAACCCCAGAGCTATCGCGCTTGCCTCTCAATTCAGGCAATCTGGATAATACCTCTGACAGGGTATTATTCATGATTGCAGCCATGTCCTGCAAAGTAATCGCTATGGGCGTCCCTGATGTATTTGGCGCCATATTAGCGTGCGTCCCTTGAGCGGGAGGCGAAGGGTCCGACTCGTGGGGAGAGTTAGTCGGCATAACTTCCCCCTCGACAGACCCCTCTGGTGACAATTCTTTTATAGATAAAGACTGATCTTTACTGTTTAAGGTGAAATCAATACATTTAGTACAAATTCTCCTATGGGGCTCCACCATGGCTTTTAAACATAATGAACAAGTATCCTCTGTTTCAGACATGTTTGTACAGACTAGCAATGAGACTAGCAAGCTTGGAAAACACTTTAAAGCAAGTTAACAAGCAATATAAAAAAACGTTACTGTGCCTTTAAGAGAAATAAATTTTGACAAAATTTGAAATAACAGTGAAAAAAGGCAGTTACACTAACAAAATTTTTACAGTGTATGTAACAAGTCAGCAGAGCATTGCACCCACTTGCAAATGGATGATTAACCCCTTAATAACAAAAACAGAATAATAAATGACAAAAACGTTTTTAAACACAGTCACAACAACTGCCACAGTCTACTGTGATTGTTACCCTCCTCAAACACGACTTTGAAGCCTTTTGAGCCCTTCAGAGATGTCCTGTATCATGCAGAGGGAAGCTGAATGTCTCTGTCAGTATTTTTATCTGCACAGAAAAGCACTAAAATAGGCCCTTCCCACTCATATTGCAACAGTGGAAAGATTCAGGAAACTGTTTCTAGGCAAAAATCAAGCCAGCCATGTGGAAAAAAACTAGGCCCCAATAAGTTTTGTCACCAAACATATATAAAAACGATTAACATGCCAGCAAACGTTTTATTTTACACTTTTATAAGAGTATGTATCTCTGTTAATAAGCCTGATACCAGTCGCTATCACTGCATTTAAGGCTTAACTTACATTAATAGGGTATCAGCAGCATTTTTCTAGCAAATTCCATCCCTAGAAATATATTAACTGCACATACCTTATTGCAGGAAAACCTGCACGCCATTCCCCCTCTGAAGTTACCACACTCCTCAGAATATGTGAGAACGGCAGTGGATCTTAGTTACTTCTGCTAAGATCATAGAAATCACAGGCAAATTCTTCTTCTAATGCTGCCTGAGATGAAACAGTACACTCCAGTACCATTTAAAAATAAACTTTTGATTGAAGTTAAAAAACTAACTATAATACACCACTCTCCTCTTACTACGTCCATCTTTGTTGAGAGTTGCAAGAGAATGACTGGATATGGCAGTGAGGGGAGGAGCTATATAGCAGCTCTGCTGTGGGTGATCCTCTTGCAACTTCCTGTTGGGAAGGAGAATATCCCACAAGTAATGGATGATCCGTGGACTGGATACACTTAACAAGAGAAAGGGTTAAACGAGTAGTTGAAGTCTAGAACAGCAACTCTCTGTGGGGCCTAGCTGAATAGATCTCATGAGCAACTACATTATTATAATAAATAAAATAATAATAAAAAAAACTACTATAAAAAGTGGGTATTGGCAGATAGCTGCCAGTACCCAAGATGGCGGCACCTAGAGAGGAGGGAGGGTTAGAGAGCTATTTTAGGGGGGATTCAGGGAGGTGGGTGAAGAGGGTTTCCTACACTACAGAAATAAAAATAAAAACATAAATTATGCTTACCTGATCATTTTCTTTTCTTCTGACAGGAAGAGTCCACAGCTGCATTCATTACTTTTGGAAATTCAGAACCTGGCCACCAGGAGGAGGCAAAGACACCCCAGCCAAAGGCTTCAAATACCTCCCCCACTTCCCTCATTCCCCAGTCATTTTGCCAAGGGAACAAGGAACAGTAGGAGAAATATCAGGGTAATTTTAAATTGTTATTTAAATTGATGTGCACTATTATCTGTTTGCACAATTATTAGCGTATTGCTTGCTATTGCGGATTATATGTACTGTATAAATAAATGTGTAAGGCTTTGTCCTGTTATTGATATACAGTCCTTAGCACTTTTGATTTAGTTTTTTATTGTTTTTTTATATTTTTAATAAATTGTGATAATATGTACCAGATTCAACCTTTATAAGTATATATTCGTTATTTTTAGAGCGGACTAGATATTTCCCCTAACCTTATAGCTGGTTATTTACCATTGCATATAGATATTCAAGATATTTTTATGTTATAATGAAGTCAATGGTTACTTTATTGAGAGGCCCCTTGCCACGGTAGAAAACACTTAGCATTGGTGAAGCGCTAACAAAGATAAATATCCCACTTTGGTGGAATTGGCAAAACCCTACTTACACACCTCAACAGCCTTTTCTCTGCTGCAGGAAATATATCTGCAAACAGTGAACCAGCCTTAGCCAGAAGCATGTGGAAATGTTGAGATTTTTGCATTTCAATGCAAAGTTTCTGAAAGAGTGAATAACAGAATGTTATTAACAGTGATAGTCAAACTCTTTCTAGTTCTACCTCTTTTCAAACAGTTTGTGGTTTTGTTTAATTATAAAACTGTGCTCTGCTGCTTAAAAATTGAATAAACAGTTGTGTTAATGTAAAGTTTTAGTCTGAAGTTTATATTTGTAACACTCATTATGTGGATGTTATTTAAAACATAGAAAACTATTATTGATTCTCTTTTTATCCGATTAGTCGATTAATCAAAAAAACAAAAAACGGCCGATTAATCGATTATGAAAATAATCGTTAGTTGCAGCCCTACTCTGCACTAAGGATTTAACATAATTTTTTTAGCATCAAAACAAGGCAAACACGTCTAGTAGTGAGTTACAAACTTATCTAAGCACAACATACACGTTAAGTATATTTTTTATAAACTCCTGGGAAGGTAAAAAGTTGGTTTAAAAAAAAAAAAGCATTGACCAAGCTGGTGTCGGGTATTATCTCTGGCTTTGGCAGTTGTATAAATTACAACTGTCTACAACATATTTGTTAACCATTTATGGAAATCCAGAAAAGTGCATCTGGAAGGTCATATTTTTCTGTTAATAATGTTTCTACTGCCAACAGATCCATAAAGAAATCCTTCAGGAGATTTGGCCGTGGCTATGTCTGGGAATGCATTTGGGACTGTTTTAAAGAGGGCTTTTTTGTGCAAGTCTTTAGCAGGAAAATTAACACTTTGAAAGACACAGTGGGGCTTATGGGACAGAATAAAATTACTGTTTTACAATTAACTCTTCTTCTAACATTTTTTTTAAATGTATCTTAACTTCTTTTGCAAATACAATATACAGTATACAACAGATATAAGTACACCCCATATACAATATCACTTAAAGGGACACCCTACCTGACAATTGTTATTCTTTAAAAATATAGAGAATCCCTTTAACACCCATTCACGAGTTTTGCATAACCAACTGTTATATTAATATACTTTTTACCTCTGCCACGCGTAACTCCTTCTCAGTCTCTTTTGCTGGTGACTCCTCCTCTCTATTGCCCCTGTCTGTTGGAGTACCTCAAGGCTCTGTCCTGGGTCCTCTACTCTTCTCTATTTACACTTCTTCACTGGGTAAACTTGTCAACAGCTATGGCTTCAGCTATCACCTCTATGCTGATGATACCCAGATCTACCTTTCCACCCCTGCACTCTCTCCTTCTGTCAACTCTCACATCAGCAACTGCTTATCTGGCATTTCTTCCTGGATGGCCTCTCACCACCTAAAAATAAATATGTCCAAGACCGAACTACTTCTAATTCCCCCCTCTAGCTCCACTCCCGTCTCTAATTTCTCTATCACTGTTGGCGGCACCACTATCTCCCCATCACCCCAAGTCCGCTGCCTCGGAGTCACGCTTGACTCAAATCTGTCCTTCATTCCCCACATCCAACTGCTCTCTTCATCCTGCCGCAACCACCTACGCAATATCTCCAAAATTCGCCCGTTTCTGAGTGCTGAAACTACCAAACAGCTCATCCACTCCCTGGTAATTTCCCGACTTGACTACTGTAACAACTTACTAACTGGCCTCCCTCTCTCCCGCCTCTCTCCCCTCCAATCCGTCCTAAATGCATCCGCCAGACTAATCCACCTCTCTCGACGCTCTGTTTCTGCTGCGCCTCTCTGTGAGTCCCTTCACTGGCTCCCCATTCACAACAGAGTTAAATTCAAAATTCTCACCCTGACCTACAAAGCCCTCACCAATGCTGCCCCACCCTACCTATCCTCACTCATCAACAAATATACTCCTGCCCGTCCCCTACGATCCAACAACGACCTGCTTCTTGCGTCCTCTACCATCATCTCCTCTCATTCTAGACTACAGGACTTCTCTCGTGCGGCACCAACCCTCTGGAACGCACTTCCTCGAGATGTCAGACTTGCCCCTAACCTCTCCTCCTTTAAACGTTCCCTAAAGACCTTTCTGTTCAGGGAAGCTTATCACCCGACTTATTAACAAACTAACCAACTAACTAACAGTTGCCCTCTATCTCTTCACTAATATCATTCTCACCTCTGCAGTCCCCACCTCCTGTTTCCAATCCTCCTACCCATCTAGATTGTAAGTTCCCAAGGGAACAGGGCCCTCAACTCCCCCTGTATTTGTCTGTAAAATTTTGTGTCTTATCGTATTGTTTCTCCACTGTACTGTTATCCTTGTACCCATGGGCAGCGCTGCGGAATCTGTTGGCGCTTTATAAATAAATAATAATAATAACTCCACAGGAGTGAGTACAAATGTATCTATATGGCACACACAAACTAGCAGTGTTTGGCTGTGAAAAGCTAATACAATGCACTGAAATAAGAGGCAGTCTGCTGGGGCTTAGAAACTGGCAGAAATTTAAAGGTTTTAGAATGTATAAAGTGTATTATTTGGGAATATGCGTTCATTGTTATAATCCTGGACAGGTCCACGCCAAAGATGCTGGACTCCATCTAAATCCAACAAATTAATCTTGTCTCACTGAACAAAGAATGTGCTCCCAATATTCATCAGTCTTCTTTTCATGCTGTTTAGCAAAGTTTAATCTTGCAGTTTTGTGCTGAAGACCAGGCAAGGTTTATTTTTTACTTGGGCTCCTCCATAGAGGTTGACATTATGCAATGTCCTTAGCACTGTCTGAGCTGTCACAGCAACTCCAATTTCCATTGATAACCCCTCTACTTGTCAACTTAAAAATAATGCAATTATTGAGAGGTGATACAATTTTTAATCATGACATGTAAGTGATATTGCACAGGGGTGTACTAACTTCTGTTATATACTGAAACAACTGATGCTCTTTCACCTGTGATCTGTTTGCTTGTTATTAGTGTTGTGTATAAAAGGTCAATGAGTTTCTGGACTCCTGACAGACCCTTGCATCTTTCATCCAGTGCTGCACTGACGTTTCTGGATTCTGAGTCATGGGGAAAGAAAAAGAATTGTCAAAGGATCTGTGGGAAAAGGTAGTTGAACTGTATAAAACAGGAAAGGGATATAAAAAGATATCCAAGGAATTGCGAATGCAAATCAGCAGTGTTTAAACTCTAATCAAGAAGGGGTGTGGGGGGGTCAGCCTGTCAGTGCTCAGACCATACGCCGCACACTTCATTAAATTGGTCTGCATAGCTGTCGTCTCAGAAGGAAGCCTCTTCTAAAGATGATGCACAAGAAAGCCCGCAAACAGTTTGCTGAAGACAAGCAGACTAAGGACATGGACTACTGGACCCATGTCCTGTGGTCCGATAAGATCAAGATAAACTTACTTGGTTCAGATGGTGTCAAGTGTGTGTGGCGGCAACAAGGTGAGGAGTACAAAGACAAGTGTGTCTTGCCTACAGTCAAGTATGGTGGTGGGAGTGTCATGGTCTGGGCCTGCATGAGTGCTGCCAGCACTGGGGAGCTACAGTTCATTGAGGGAACCATGAATGCCAACATGTACTGTGACATACTGAAGCAGAGCATGATCCCCTCCCTTCGGAGACTGGGCCACAGGGCAGTATTCCAACATGATAACGACCCCAAACACACCTCCAAGATGACCACTGCCTTGCTAAACAGGCTGAGGGTAAAGGTGATGACTGGCCAAGCATGTCTCCAGACCTAAACCCTATTGAGCACTTGTGGGGCATCCTCAAACGGAGAGTGGGGGGAGCGCAATGTCTCTAACATCCACCAGTTTTGTGATGTTGTCATGGAGGAGTGGAAGAGGACTCCAGTGGCAACCTGTGAAGCTCTGGTGAACTTCATGCCCAAAAGACTTAAGGCAGTGTGCTGGAAAATAATGGTGGCCACACAAAATATTGACACTTTCGACCTAATTTGGACATTTCCACTTAGGGGTGTACTCACTTTTGTTGAAAATCGTTTAGACATTAATGGCCGTGTGTTGAGTTATTTTGAAGGGACAGCAAATTTACACTGTTATACAGGCTGTAAACTCACTACTTTATATCGTAGCAAAGTGTGAGTTTTTCAGTGTTGTCACATGAAAAGATATAATAAAATATTTACAAAAATGTGAGGGGTGTACTCACTTTTGTGGGATACTATATATATATATATATATATATATATATATATATATATATATATATATATATATATATATATATATATATATATATATATATATATATATATATATATACACATATACATACATACACACACACACACACACAATAGGAATGCACTCTCTCTGGATTTACCCAATCACTTTATATATATATATATATATATATATATATATATATATATACACATATATACACATACACAAATATATATATATATATATATATATATATATACACACACATATATATATATCTATATATATCTTTTGAATACAAATTTACATTGAAAGGACGGATTAAAAAAATTTGTTTCAATTTATTTAAAACTAAACATTTTCGACCTTAGAAGTTATTTTCAAGCTTCATTTCACATGGAGGCTCAAGTGGGAATGGACAGGCTGTTAAAAATATCACATTAAAAAAAACTCACACACTTTATTATTTCAACTTAACGATTTATGACAAGACGTCGGGTTTCACTTTAGAGAGACTGGAGACACAGTCATATCAGTTTACTATGCAAGTAGAAGCCAAGTTCTTGTGAATAATTAGTATGCTATTTCATTTAGTCTCCCTGGTACGGCACTCTAACATTTAGGGTAAAAACTAAGCAGAATTAAAATGCACTAACAGTGTGACACAGTCAGCCTAATTAATCTAGTGCTGCTCTCTGCTTTCTAAGATGTAGAATTGGTCAACATATCTTATAGCTATAGGGCAGAGTGACAAAAATAATAATAATAATTACAATAATGTATTTATTAAATAAACACAAAGAATAGTATTCTTGCCACAAATAGGACCTGCTGGCTGAAAAAGAAAAAAAATATGCTTACCTGATAAATGTATTTCTTTCTGGACATGGAGAGTCCACAACGTCATTCCAATTACTAGTGGGATATTCAACTCCTGGCCAGCAGGAGGAGGCAAATAGAACCTCAACAAAAGCTGTTAAGTGTAACTGCCTTACCCATAACCCCCCGTCATTCAGCTGAAGGAAATGGAAAAGAAAGAAAACAAGGGTGAAAAGGTGCCTGGTGTTAACTAAAAAAAATATATATATATATATAAAAAAATGAATACAAGTAGAGGACGGGTCGTGGACTCTCCATGTCCAGAAATAAATTAATTTATCAGGTAAGCATAAATGTTGTTTTCTTTCATGACATGGAGAGTCCACAACCTCATTCCAATTACTAGTGGCTTGACGAAAATACTTAGTAGCTTGTAAGTAAAAAAGCCTGCAAAAAATCTAAGTTATGCAAAAGACGTTCCTTTTGAGAAGAAGGATTAGGACAAAAAGAAGGATCAACAATTTCTTGATTACTGTTTCGATCTGATACCACCTTAGGGAGAAACCCCAATTTAGTACGAAGGACCACCTTATCAGCATGAAAAATAAGGTAGGGGAATCACACTGCAGAGCTGAAATCTCAGACGCTCTGCGAGCGGAAGAAATTGCAACAAAATACAAAACTTTCCAGGATAACAGTTTTATATCAGCACAATGCATAAGCTCAAACAAAGCATGCTGCAAAACTTTAATAACTAAATTAAGGCTCTACGGGGGAGCAACAGGTTTAAACACAGCCCTGATTCTAACCAAAGCCTGTACAAAGGCTTGAACAACTGGTAGGTCTACCAGACGTTTGTGCAAAAGGTTAGATAACGCAAACATCTGACCCTTTAGAGTACTGACTGATAAACCCTTATCCACTCCATCCTAAAGAAAAGACAAAATCTGGGGAAATCTCACCCGGCTCCAGAAGAACCCCTTAGATTCATACCAAGAAAGATATTTACGCCTAAATTAGATATTTATGGTAAATCTTGCGAGAAACTGATTTTTGAGCCTGAATCATAGTTTCAATGACCGCTTCAGAAAAACCATGTTTAGACAGAACTAGACATTCAATCTCCAAGCAGTTAGCTTCAGATAATCTAGGTTTGGATGGAGGAAAGGACCCTGAAGTAGAAGGTCTTTCCTCCGAGGTAACCTCCAAGGAGGTAGAGATGACATCCTCACTAGATCCGCAAACCAGATCCTGCGAGGCCATGCAGGAGCTATTAGCATCACCGATGCTCTCTCCTGTGTGATACGAGCAATGACTAGTGGAAGGAGAGCAAACGGAGGGAACAGATAAGCCAGATAAAACCTCCATGGAACCGCTAGAGAATCTCTTGACCTTGAACCGTACTTTGGAACCTTTGCATTTTGACAGGATGCCATCAGATTCAACTTTGGAACCTGCCACTTGAGGGATATCTGAGAGAACACTTTCCGGTTGGGGAGCCCACTCCCCGGGATGAAAGGTCTGGCTACTCAGAAGATCTGCTTCCCAGTTATCCACTGCTGGAATGTGGATGGCTGATAGGAGACAATCGTGGGCTCCTGCCCACTGCAGAATGCGAGTCTTCTCCTTCATGGCTAAGGAACTCTGAGTCCTTCCCTGGTGGTTGATGTAAGCCACTGAGGTGATGTTGTCCCATTGTAAAGCTTATAAACCGGACCAACGACAGTTGAGGCCATGCTGATAGGACACTGAAGATGGCTCTCAACTCCAAGATGTTTAATGGAAGAGAAGACTCTTCCCGAGACCACAGGCCCTGAGCCTTTAGAAAGCAACAAACTGCTTCACCAGCCTAACAGGCTAGCATCTGTAGTCACAATTTCCCAGGAAGGTCTCAGAAGGCAAGTGCCCTGAGACAGATGTTCCTGTGACACCCACCACAAGAGAGTGTCTCTTGTTAGGGGATCCATATCTATCCTCTATGATAGATCTGAATGGTCTCCATTCCATTGACTAAGCCATGCATAGTCAGAGGTCTCAGATGGCATCGAGCAAAAGGAATGTCAACCATCAGACTCCAAGCATTGAGCCACTGATGGACAATAACAGACTGGAGAGAAAGTCACGAAGCAAGAAGAGAGTAGAAGAGAAATTTCAAAAGGCTTAAATACCTCCCCCACTTCCCTCACCCCCCAGTCATTCTGCCGAATGAACTAGGAACAGTAGGAGAAATATCAGGGTATAAATGTTGCCAGAAAATGAAAAAATTAGGTCCGCCCATTGGAGATAGACGGGAGGCGTGGATTCTCCTCCCCTCGATGGAAATGAAATTATCAGGTAAGTATAATTTATGTTTTCCATCTAAAGGGGAGGAGAGTCCACGGCTTCATTCATTACTGTTGGGAATTAAGAACCAGGCCACCAGGAGGAGGCAAAGGCTTAAATACCTCCCCCACTTCCCTCATCCCCCAGTCATTCCGCTGAATGAACAAGGAACAGTAGGAGAAATAACAGGGTATAAATGTTGCCAGAAAATGAAAAAAATTAGGTCAGCCCATTGGAGATACAGGCGGGAGCTGTGGAATCTCCTCCCCTCGATGGAAATGAAATTATCAGGTAAGCATAATTTGTGTTTTCCATCTAAAGGGGAGGAGAGTCCACGGCTTCATTCATTACTGTTGGGAACAAATACCCAAGCTCTAGAGGACACTGAATGAAAACCGGGAGGGTAAAAAGGTGGACCCTAATCAGAGGGCACCACAGCCTGCAAAATCTTTCTCCCAAAAACAGCTTCCGCAGAAGCAAAAACGTCAAATTTGTAAAACTTTGTAAAAGTGTGTAAGGAGGACCAGGTAGCCGCCTTACAAATTGGCTCCATAGAGGCCTCATTCTTGAAGGCCCAAGACAAAGCCACAGCTCTAGTTGAATGAGCAGTGATCCTCTGAGGAGGCTTATATCCTGCTGTCTCATAAGCCAAGCGAATCAAACTCCTCAACCAAAAAGACAAAGAAGTAGCAGAGGCCCTTTGCCCCTTGCACTTCCCAGAATACACCACAAAAAGATGTAGACTGCCTGAAACCCTTGGTAGCCTGAAGATAGAACTTCAAGGCACGAAACACATCCAGGTTATGAAGTAACCGCTCCTTTGAAGAAGGGGGGTCAGGACACAAAGGAGGAACAACTATTTCCCGATTGATGTTACGGTTAGACACCACCTTGGGAAGAAACCCCAAACCAGTGTGAAACACAGCCTTATCCACATGAAACACCACATAAGGAGCCTCACTTTGCAAGGCAGCCAGTTCAGATACACTGCGTGCCGATGCAATAGCCAACAGGAAGAGAACCTTCCAGGACAGAATCTTAATGTCAATGGAATGCATAGGTTCAATGGAACCCTCTGAAAAACCTTAAGGACCAAGTTTAAGCTCCATGGGGGAGCAGATTGTCTAAAGACAGGTCTGATTCTAGACAGAGCCTGAACAAAAGATTGTATGTCAGGGAGCGCAGTGAGTCTCCTATGCAACAAAACTGATAATGCCGAAATCTGTCCCTTTAAGGAACTAGCTGCAAGACCCTTCTCGAAACCGTCTTGGAGAAAGGACAGAATCCTGGATACCTTCACCTTATGTCAAGGATATCCTTGCTTTTCACACCAGGAGTAAGTCCTCCACACCTTATGGTAGCTGCGACGAGTGACTGGCATCCTTGCCTGAATTAGAGTATCAATCAAACTTTCAGAAAAGCCTCTCTTGGCCAAGACTAGACGTTCAATCTCCACAGTGTCAGCCTCAGAATCTAGATTTAGATGTTGAAAAGGGCCCTGTTCCAGCAGATCCCTGCGACAGGGTAACCTCCACTGCGGAGAAGATGACATCCCCACCAGATCCGCAAACCACGTCCTCTGCGGCCACGAAGGAGCTATCAGAATGGCAGAGGCCCGCTCCTGTTCGATGCGTGCCACTACACGAGGTAGAAGTGGTAACGGTGGAAAAAGGTAAGGTAGGCTGAATCCCCAAGGAATCACTAAGGCATCTATCAGCTGTGCCTGGGGATCCCTGGACCTCAACCCGTTTCGGGGTAACTTGCAATTGAGTCTGGACGCCATGAGATCTATCTCCAGCGTTCCCCATCTGTGACAAATCTCTGCAAACACCTCGGGGTGAAGAGACCATTCCCCCAGATGGAAGGATTGTCTGCTGAGAAAGTCTGCCTCCCAGTTGTCCACACCTGGAATGTGAATCGCCGAGAGCGAGCAGTTGTGGGACTTCGCCCACTCCAAGATCCGAAACACATCCCTCATTGCGAGGAAGCTCCTCGTTCCCCCCTGATGGTTGATGTAAGCCACCAAGGTAATGTTGTCGGTCTGGAATCTGATGAAGCTGACCGACCCCAGAGAAGGCCATGCCTTCAAAGCATTGTAAATTGCCCGGAGTTCCAGGATGTTTATCGGGAGGAGAGACTCCTCCCAGGAGCATTTCCCATGTGCCATCCTGGCACCCCAAACAGCTCCCCATCCTGCCAAACTGGCATCGATGGTCAAAATCTCCCAGGACGGTCTCAAGAAGGATGTCTCCATGGACAGTTGCTCCGGACGGATCCACCAACAGAGGGAGATTAGAGTCCAAGCATCCATGGATATCTGCTGTGATAGATCTGAATGATCGCCGTTCCACTGTCTCAACATGCACAATTGAAGAGGTCTGAGATGGAACCTGGTGAATGGGATGACATCTATGCTTAAAACCATGAGCCCGATCACCTCCATACACTGGGCCACCTAGGGGCTGGAGGAGGACTGAAGGGCAAGACAGGTGGACGCAATCTTTCTGCATCAATGGTCTGAGTTTCATGGACATAGAGTCTATTATCGTGCCCAGAAACTCCACCCTGTTGCTGGGAACCAGGGAAACTCTTTCCTGAGTTGATCTTCCAACCGTGGTATTGGAGCAAAAGAAGAAGAGCCCTTGAATGATCCTCCGCAAGACTGAGTGACGGCACCTGGACTAGGATGTCGTCCAGATAGGGCGCCACAGCAATGCCTCTGGATCTGGCCAGTGCAAGTAGTGCCCCCAGGACCTTTGTGAAGACTCTCTGGGCCATCGCCAGACCAAAAGGAAGGGCCACAAACTGAAAGTGTTGGTCCAAAAATGCAAATCTTAGGAACCTAAAATGGTCCCTGTGAAATGGCACATGAAGGTAAGCGTCCTTCAAGTCTATAGTCGTCATGAACTGTCCCTCTTGAACTAGAGGCAGGATAGATCTGATTGTTTCCATTTTGAACGATGGAACACTCACGTACAACGTACCTTCCTTCTTTGGAACCACAAAAAGATTGGAATAGTAACCTAGACCCCTCTCTGCTAGGTGTACTGGTATGGTAACCCCGAGAGAGGCGAGATCTCTCACACACTCTAGAAAGACCTCTCTCTTTTAAAGTCTTGAAAACAAGTTTGACAGGAGGAATCTGCCCCTGGGCGGATGGGATCTGAACCCTATCCTGTAACCCTGGGCAACAACCTCCAGAACCCAAGGGTCCTGAACGTCCTGCAACCAGGCTTCTGAGAAAAGAGATAATCTGCCCCCTACTTGGTCCGGAGACCGGTCAGGGGCTGCCCCCTTCATACAGATTTTGACTTGGCAGGCTTCTTGCTCTGCTTAGAATTGTTCCAAGCGTGAGTCGGCTTACAAGATCCCTTGGACTGTTCCACTTTCGCATAGTAGATCCCTTAGGCTTAGCCTTCCTATCCTGCGGTAGGAAAGCTCCTTTGCCTCCCGTAACCGTGGATATGATCGAATCCAGTACTGGACCGAACAGAATCTTTTCTTGCAAAGGCAGGGACAACAGCTTTGATTTAGAGGTCATGTCCGCAGACCAAGATTTAAGCCACAGAGCCCTGCAAGCTAAAACAGAAAAAAATTACACCTTAGCATTCAGGCGAATCATTTGCATATTGGCATTGCAAATGAAAGAATTGGTGATCTTCAGCGCCTTAATCTTATCCTATATTTCGTCAATGGAAGTCTCCCCTCAACAATTTCACACAGGGATTCACACCAATATGTTGCAGCTCCAACAATCGCCGCAACGGCCGCTGCTGGCTGAAAAACAAACCCTGTGTTGCTGAAACATCCTTCTTAACATGTTCTCCAGCTTTTTATCCATGGGCTCTTTAAATGATTAACTATCCTCAAGAGGAAAAGTTGTCCTCTTGGCGAGCGTAGAGATAGTCCAATCCACCTTAGGGATGGTCCCTCACAGCTCAAGCTGAGAGTCCGGAACGAGGAACAGTTTCTTAAAGGAAGAAGAAGGGGTAAAGGAAGAATATAATTGCTCCCATTCATTCTTAATAGTATTTGCCATCTTAACGTCTGTGGTACTACCCTGTCCTCGTATACCTTATAAAGCTTAGGAATCGTAGGTTCCGGAACCTCCAGAGTAGCAAGCACCTGCCAAAAAGCGCACATTCTCCATCCTAAACCTAAAACCAGGTTCCTCCGCAGTCGGAGGTTTAGATGACACGGACTCCTAACCAGAAGGGGCCTCCTCTGAAGAGTCGGAGTGGGCCTCGTCATCGTATAGAGCCTCTGGTATTTCCATCGGCGTAGACAAACACTGGGCCGGCCGCCATGATACCCCCTACGCTTGCGCTTAGCAGAACATGGTAAGGCATGGATCACTTTCAAAACCGCCGATTCCAGTTCGTCCGCAAAGTCTGACAGCCAACAAATCTCTCCCGAAGGAGTAACGGTCGGACCCCGGGGCGCTGCATGTGCAATCGGAGATGAATGCAGGGAACGCACCTCACGGGATGAAGAACCCTCAGAGGTGGACGGCTCAGTAGTACTAGACATCCGTTTACTTTTAGATTACGTAACTTTATCAAGGCATGTGGAACATAGTTGAGCAGGCTGATCTACTAGCACCTCCTCACAATAAACACAGGAATGAAACTGTTAAAGTGGAAGAGCCCTCTAACGCTTCAGAGTCCTCGATAGCTTGCGCTTTTGTTCAGACTAACTTAATTTACAAAAGGCCCCTTTATACCTCCAATGGCCGGGGCACTCGCCACCTCCTAGGACCAGGGACTACAGAAACCGTTACGTCTCCTGTGCCACAGACCAACAGAGGAAGAGAGATAGGCACGCCCGGTCACATGGAGTGCCTGGCAGGATGGCCCCTGAACTAAGAAAAAAACACGCCAAAAAGGGCCGCGCAATAATCCCGCAAGTAACCTGAAAGTTCCACACATTGCCAGAGCCTCATCTCGCACATAACTCAGCAATGACACAAACAATATCATGTATAACGCCCCCCTGTTCAATAATCCCCTTCCTAGGAATATTAATACTTGATTCTTTAAAGATAAAAAGGTGCCACACTGCGACCCTGTCTTCCAGGTTATTAATAAAAAATTAAACAATCTTACCAGAATCTACGCCGTGGAACAGGAGCACGGCCCTTCAAGAGTTACAGGTTAGTAACCTCGCTCGTGACATGGACTTGAGTGTAGAAAGCAGGCAGCAAAACTCGTCAACGCTGATTGCTTGTGGAGCTGTTAATATGAGTCGGGATGGTTTCACAGAAAGACTCTCCCTGCATCTCCGGACTCTAACTTTCACCCAAGCTCTCACTGAGAGGCTGACAGGACTACTTAAAACTCCAGTCCAAATGCGAAGAGTACAACCCTCCATAAGAGACTACTCCGAATCCCCGGCACTTCTCTGCCATCCTCCTGTGATGAAAGGCAAAGAATGACTGGGGGATGAGGGAAGTGGGGGAGGTATTTAAGCCTTTGGCTGGGGTGTCTTTGCCTACTCCTGGTGGCCAGTGTTCTTAATTCCCAACAGTAATGAATGAAGCCGTGGACTCTCCTCCCCTTTAGATGGAAAGATAATAATGAGTCCAAGAAAGTAATCATTGACATCAACAAAAGTGTTCCTAAGAGCGCTGAAAATTGTGTATAAGATACCACAAACCAAACCTTCATAAAAGGACATAAATCACCTCAATATAAGAGAGATGATAAAATAAAATCTTAGTGAAAAAACACTAGATATTAAATATACTGCATAATCCTATAAACATAGGAGCATTTCCCCAGACATGAAACAGAGTTTGAAATCATGTCTTCTAAATGTATTAAATTTGCAATAAAAAAATATTTATCTGGGACAAGCAATAGAGAGTCCTGAGAACACCCAGAACGATAAGATTGCTCCAAAATATATCAGACATGCTCCTGGAAGATAAAGAGGGAGACACCATAATATCACAAGAACCTGAAAACTGGACGTCCAAGGAAAATCTCATTGATCTGACATGGAGATCAATCCAGGGTGTAATAAAAATTAATTAAGAATATATATTGAACTTTCAAAAAATTGAGGCAAAAAAACCCTGAGAACCTCTTCCAAACCCTCTAAAAGGGTAACTAGAGCATGGATCTAGTCTGAAGTGCTACCAATCGAGATAGCAAGGTTCAGGCAGAAACCCACATAATATATGAGATTAGAATATCCGATAAAATGGGAATTAAAACTGAGGATAAAAGACAGATGTTCTAACCTAATAATATATAAAATGTTAAAAAATAATTTAATATTAAGAACTCAATTACAGCGACGCGTTTCTCAGTGATACACGGTTTCATCAGGCTGGCCTGATAGTGTGGATCCTATTACTTCTAAGACTGAGACACTCCCTACTGATGCTCCTGACACAATGAATGAGTTAGCCAGACTACTCCTGAATATCTGGCCTGCGCTTACAGCACTTGAACAGTGCATCAGCAAATGTGAGTTGAATATTCCTACTTTACACTACTATATGTTCTTACATATTACGCTATGGTAGTTTGTTTTTAATTTATATCAAGGACGAAGCATCTACATAACGTTCGCTGCCTTTGAGAGAGTTAGCCAGCATACTCCTAAATTTCTGGCCTCCCTGTATAGCACTTGATAGTGCTTTCCCAAATGTGAGTGCATTTCCACCATCTTGCATTAACTTTGTCATCTGTTTGAACTTATTACACTATGGGTGCCTTCTTTTTATATATTTTTTTATAGGTTACCGTAAGAGTGAGCGGCCATCTCACTTTATGAAGAGCTGCCTGCAAACCATTGCTGAATATGCTGTCTCTGAGTTTTTGATCTTGAGATCATCAAACAACGAAGGAAAGAATTAAGAGAGACTAGTTTTTATTTCTGCTATATTTCCCATTAGGGAATTTATTAATTATTGGGACTCTTTATTTGCCATATTATATCCATCCTGGGTTCGAATTGTGCTAAAGTTGTTATTTCCTTATTGCAACACCTTTTGTCACATGGTATAGTAATTACGTATATTGTGGCGCACCTATATACTCTTCCTAGTATTTGGTTGAGATTATTTTGAATACAGGGAGCAGAGGCAAAATGCTGAAGAGAAAAACTTATCTGCATAAAAAATAACCAAAAAGGCAGAGGTTAAAGCTGTAAAGCGCTTAAAATTAACAAACGGGCTAAAGCACTATACCAAAGTGTGTCACACTGCCGCCATATTAACATGATAAAAACTCCATACAGCCTAGCCATATATGCATAGACGATAATTACAGAGAGTATAACCTATGGGAAAAGGACCGCTCCCATGAGGAAGTCCGGCTCAAACCTGTTTAGAGACTAGTAGAGTACAACTAAGTACTTGGTCCCATACAAAAACATAATTTATGCTTACCTGATAAATTTATTTCTCTTGTAGTGTATCCAGTCCACGGATCATCCATTACTTATGGGATATTCTCCTTCCCAACAGGAAGTTGCAAGAGGATCACCCAAGCAGAGCTGCTATATAGCTCCTCCCCTCACATGTCATATCCAGTCATTCGACCGAAACAAGACAAAAAAGGAGAAACTATAGGGTGCAGTGGTGACTGTAGTTTAATTAAAATTTAAACCTGCCTTAAAAGGACAGGGCGGGACACTACAAGAGAAATAAATTTATCAGGTAAGCATAAATTATGTTTTCTCTTGTTAAGTGTATCCAGTCCACGGATCATCCATTACTTATGGGATACCAATACCAAAGCTAAAGTACACGGATGATGGGAGGGACAAGGCAGGTACTTAAACGGAAGTGACCACTGCCTGTAAAAAACCCTTTCTCCCAAAAATAGCCTCCGAAGAAGCAAAGTATCAAATTTGTTAAATTTGAAAAAGTATGAAGCGCAGACCAAGACTCCGTCTCGTAAATCTGTTCAACAGAAGCCTCCTTCTAAAAAGGCCCACGTGAAAACCACAGCTCTAGTAGAATGAGCTGTAATCCCTTCAGAAGGCTGCTGTCTAGCAGTCTCATAAGCTAAATGAATTATGCTTTTTAACCAAAAGGACAGAGAGGTTGCTGAAGTCTTTTGACCTCTCCTCTGTCCAGAATAGACACCAAACAAGGTGAATGTTTGATGAAAATCTGTAGTAGCTTGTAAGAAAAACTTTAAAGCACGAGCCACGTCAAAATTTTGTAATAGACGTTCCTTCTTTGAAGAAGGAATAGGATACAAAAATGGAACAACAATCCCTTGAGTGATATTCTTGTTAGATACCACCTTAGGTAAAAACCCAGGTTGGTACGTAGGACTACCTTATCCGTACGGAGGACCAGATAAGGAGAATCACATTGTAACGCAGATAACTCGGAGACTCTACGAGCCAAGGAAATATCTACCAAGAAAGAACTTTCCAAGATAAAAGTTTGATATCTATGGAATGAAAAAGTTCAAACGGAACTCCTAGAAGAACCTTAAGAACCAGGTTTAAGCTCCATGGCGAAGCAACAGTTTTAAACACAGGCTTGGTTCTAACCAAAGCCTGAACGTCTAGAATACCTGTCAGACGCTTGTGCAAAAGAATAGACAGTAGAAATCTGTCCTTTTAAGGAACTAGCTGACAATCCTTTCTCAAAATCATCTTGGAGAAAAGATAATATCTTGGGAATCCAGACTTTACTCCATGAGTAACCCTTGGATTCATAACAACAAGATATTTACACCATATCTATGTTAAATTTTCCTAGAGACAGGCTTTCATGCCTGTATTAAGGTATCAATGACTGACTCGGAGAAGCCATGCTTTGATAACATCAAACGTTCAGTCTCCAGGCAGTCCAACTCAGATTAGTTATATTTAGATGGTTGAAAGGACCCTGAGGTAGAGGGTCCTGTCTCAGAAGCAGAGACCGTGGTGGAAAGGATGACATGTCCACCAGATCTGCATACCAGGTCCTGCGTGGCCACGCAGGCGCTGTCAAAAAACGCCAAAGCACTCTCATGCTTGATTTTGTGCAAACACCTCCGGAGGGAATTCCCACTCCCCCGGATGAAAAGTCTGACGACTTAGAAAATCCGTCTCCCAGTTCTCAACACCTGGGATATGTATAGCTGATAGACAAGAGTGAGTCTCTGTCCAAAAAATTATTTTAAGACTTCTAACATCGCTAGGGAACTTCTGTTCCCCCTTGATGGTTGATGTAAGCCACAGTCGTGATATTGTCCGACTGAAATATGATGTACCTCAGAGTTGCTAACTGAGGCCAAATCTGAAGAGTATGGAATATCGCTCCCAGTTCCAGAATATACATTAGAAGGAGGGTCTCCTCCTGAGTCCACTATCCCTGAGCCTTCAGGGAGTTCCAGACTGTATCCCAACCTAAAAGGCTGGCATCTGTTGTAACAATTGTCCCATCTGACCTGCGGAAGGTCATACCCTTGGACAGATGGACCCGAGATAGTCACCAGAGAAAAGAATCTCTTGGTCCAGATTTAGCAGGAGAACAAATCTGTGTAATCCCCGTTCCTCTGACTGAGCATGCATAGTTGCAGCGATCAGAAAAGTAGGCGTGCAAACGATACTATGTCCCTTGCCGCTACCATTAAGCCGATTACATTCATGTACTGAGCCACCAAAGGGCGCTGAAGAACAAGGCAGAAATTTAGAAACTTTGAAAACCTTGACTCCGTCAGGTAAATTTTCTATCAGAATCCCTAGGAGGGAAACCCTTGAGATTGGGGATAGAGAACTCTTTCCTTGTTCACTTTCCACCCATACGATCTCAGAAATGCCATTACTACGTCCGTATGAAACTTGGCAACTTGGATGTTTGACGCCTGTATCGGGATGTCGTTTAAATAAGGGGCCATTTTTATGCCCCGCGGTCTAAGGACCGCCAAAGCGACCCCAGAACCTCCATAAAGATTCTTGGGGCTGTAGTTAACCCAAAGGAAAGAGCTACAAACTGGTAATGCCTGTCTAGAAAGGCAAACATGAAAAACGATGGTGATCTTTATGCATCGTAATGTGAGGATAAGCATTCTTCAAATCCATTGTAGTCCTCTATTGACTCTCCTGGATCATAGTTAAAATGGTACGAATAGTTTCCAACTTAAATGATGGAATCTAAGGAATTGGTTTAAGATCTTTAGATCCAAAATAGATCTGAAGGTTCCCTCTCCTTGGGAACCACAAACAGATTTGAGTAAAAATTCTGTCCCTGTTCCTCCCCTGGAACTGGATGGGTCTCGTACACAGAGTAAGAATGCCTCTTTCTTTATCTGGTTTGCAGATAATTGTGAAAGGGGAAATCTCCCCTTTTTTGGGGGGAAAAAACTTTGAAATTCAGAAGATATCCCTGGGATATAATTTCCAATGCCCAGGGATCCTGGGCCTCTCTCTCTCGCCCACGCCTGGGCGAAAAATGAAAGTCTGCCCCCTACAGGATCCGTTACCGGATAGGGAGCCGTTCTACATGCTGTCTTAGAGGCAGCAGCAGGCCCCTTGGCCTGTTTATCTTTGTTCCAGGCCCGGTTGTCACCAGACCGTCTTGGACTAAGCAAAAGTTCCCTCTTGA
Source organism: Bombina bombina (assembly GCF_027579735.1). NCBI lineage: Eukaryota > Metazoa > Chordata > Amphibia > Anura > Bombinatoridae > Bombina > Bombina bombina. Next base: position 100,207,050 of record NC_069499.1, on the reverse strand, counting down.
TTTGCCTTAGAGGAAATTGATGCCACGCCTGCCTTGAAGTTTCGAAAGGCACGAAAATTAGACTTTTTTGGCCCTTGATTTGGACCTGTCCTGAGGAAGGGCATTACCTTTTCCTCCAGTGATATTAGCAATAATCTCCTTCAAACCAGGGCCGAATAGGGTCTGCCCCTTGAAGGGAAGCTAAGTAGCTTATTTAGTAAAGTCACGACAGCTGACCATAATATAAGCCATAGCGCTGTGGGCACCAGCATAGTAAAAAAAAACAGAATTCTTAGCCGTTAGTTTAGACAAAAAAAACAAGGCATCAGAAAACAAAGAAATTGGCTAGCTTAAGAGCTCTAAGCTTGTCAAGTATTCATCCAATGGAGTCGCTACCTGTAAAGCCTCATCCAGAGACTCAAACCAGAACGCCGCAGCAGCAGTGACAAAAGCAATGCATGCAAGGGGCTGCAGGATAAAACCTTGTTGAATAAACATTTTTAAGGTAACCCTCTAATTTTTTATCCATTGGATCTAAAAAAGCACAACTGTCCTCGACAGGGTAAGTGGTACGCTAGCTAGAGTAGAAACTCTTCTCTCCACCTTAGGAAACTGTCTGCCATAAGTCCCGTGTGGTGGCAACTATTAGAAACATTTTTCTAAAAATAGGAGGGGAAGAGAACGGCACACCTGGTCTATCCCATTCCTAATTAATAATTTTAGTAAACCTCTTGAGGTATTGGAAAAAACATCAGTACACACCGGCACTGCATAGTATTTATCCAGTCTACACAATTTCTCTGGCACTGCGATTGTACACAGTCAATCAGAGTAGCTAAAACCTCCCTGAGCAACAAGTGGAGGTTCTCAAGCATAAAATTTAAATGTAGAAATATCAGAATCAGGTTAAATCATCTTCCCTGAGTCAAAAATATCACCCACAGACCGAAGCTCCCCAGCTTCTGCATATTATGAGGCAGTATCAGACATGGTTCTTAAAGCGTCTGTATGCTCTGTAACTATCCCCAGAGCTATCTTGCTTTCCTTTAATTTCAGGTAGTCTGACTAATACCGCTGCCAGTGTATTATTCACAACCTTTGCCATGTCTTGTAAAATAAACGCTATGGGCGCCCTTTATGTACTTGGCGCCATTTGAGCGTGAGTCCCTGAAGCGGGAGTCGAAGGATCTGACATGTGGGGAGAGTTAGTCGGCATAACTTCCCCCTCGACAGAATCCTCTGGTAAATAAACGCTATGGGCGCCCTTGATGTACTTGGCGCCATTTGAGCGTGAGTCCCTAAAGCGGGAGTCAAAGGGTCTGACATGTGGGGAGAGTTAGTCGGCATAACTTCCCCCTCGACAGAATCCTATGGTGATAATGTTTTTAAAGACAAAAAAATTATCTTTATTGTTTAACATGAAATCAGTACATCTGGTACACATTCTAAGATGGGGTTCCACCATGGCTTTAAACATAATGAACACAGAGCTTCCTCTATGTCAGACATGTTAGAACAGACTAATAATGAGACTAGTAAGCTTGGAAAACACTTTAAATCAGGTTAACAAGCAAATATAAAAAACGTTACTGTGCCACTGAAAAACAGTGAAAAAAGGCAGTAAATCAAACGAAATTTTTACAGTACATGTAATAAGGTAACAGAGCATTGCACCCACTTGCAAATGGATGATTAACCCCTTAATGCAAAAAAACAGATCAAAAAAACGACAGACGTTTTTAAACAGACACAACAAAACTGCCACAACAGAGCTGTGGATTACCTTCCCTATAAACGATTTTGGAAGTCTTTTTAGCCCTTTAGAGATGTCCTGTAGTAATCATGGGACTGCTGAGGGAATCTGGATGATTCATTTTGTAATTTTAACTGCGCAAAAAAACGCTAAATTAGGTCCCTCCCACTCATATTGACTCTCCTTATTACAACAGTGGGAAGCCTCAGTTAACTGTTTCTATTCAGAATTTAAACCAGCCATGTGGAAAAATTAGGCCCCAATAAGTTTTATCACCAAACATATGTCAAAAAACGATTAAACATGCCAGCAAACGTTTTAAAACACATTTTTATAAGAGTATGAATCTCTATTAATCAGCCTGATACCAGTCGCTTTCACTGCATTTAAGGCTATACTAACATTACAGTTTTATCACCAATGTATGTTAAAAAACGATTAAACATGCCAGTAAACGTTTTAAAACACATTTTTATGAGAGTATGTGTCTCTATTAATAAGCCTTATACCAGTCGCTATCACTGCATTCAAGGCTTTACTTACATTACTTCGGTATCAGCAGTATTTTCTTAGTCAATTCCATTCCTTAGAAAAATATTTTACTGCACATACCTTATTTGCAGGCAAAAACTGCACGCCATTCCCCCTCTGAAGTACCTCACTCCTCAGAATGTGTGAGAACAGCAAATGGATCTTAGTTACTTCTGCTAAGATCATAGAAAAACGCAGGCAGATTCTTCTTCCAAATACTGCCTGAGATAAACAGCACTCTCCGGTGCCATTTAAAAATAACAAACTTTTGATTGAAGAAATAAACTAAGTATAAAACACCACAGTCCTCTCACGACCTCCTTCTATGTTGAGAGTTGCAAGAGAATGACTGGATATGACATGTGAGGGGAGGAGCTATATAGCAGCTCTGCTTGGGTGATCCTCTTGCAACTTCCTGTTGGGAAGGAGAATATCCCATAAGTAATGGATGATCCGTGGACTGGATACACTTAACAAGAGAAATAAACAGCCCCTTACCGCTAGCTGTTATAGACGCTGCACACACGGACCCAACCAAATTCTCAAGTCAAAGTCGGATATTTTTATATAGAACAAGAGAATTGTTACCCTTACATTTCACAATACCAGCAAGCCAGCTAAATGACTTAGGCACTCCTAAATCTGAGCCAAACTCTGAATACTGCTCACTGATATTCCTCAAAAAGAGGAGCATCATTGTTTAAAAAGGCATGAAAGAAAATAGCAGTAGATTATGCTATCTGCCCTGTAACCGATTACCTTACCCGGACATGAGGGTAGACATAAAAAATATTGATCGTAGTAACGATCCTAACAATTATTAGGATGTGCAGTCTTACAGAGTAATACACAGCCTTAGACAGGTAATTAAATCTGTCGTACACAGGGAACCCCTGACTGTAAAAAGGATTTAGTTTCACTATATGGAGCATAAGCCATATCATTAGTGAGTTAACACAAAGGACCAGCACTTGTGCGTGGATTTGTATGATATACACGGTCCCCATATATAATAAGCCTGGGCCACTATGCTACTGACCCCTCAAGAGGCTATAGAGGCGGCAGAATACAACTTCACTGGATCAGTACAGGAATCTGCTCCGCCGCAAAATCTCCCAAACTTTGAGGAGAAAGCTTTAATAAAAACTCCCTTCTGAGGGTAACAGGTTCCACTAGACCCCTTATTGTCCTCTTATTTTCACTTGCAAATAAATATATAATAAAGGACTTACCCTCCAGGATCTCCTGCTGTTTGGAGCATTTACAGCAGCTGCAGGTCCTCATACGGCCGCTGGCAGGGACCATAATGTAAAAGAAAGAACAGAGTAACCAACCCTGGCTTTATACGAAGGGGTAGCAATAATGTTAGAAACAAAGCAAAGACACCACTACTCTTACTCAAGAGATTGACGTGGACACAGCTAGACCCCAATCCTTGCTAGCAGGGAAAAGTACCCATAAAAGGAATCATTTCTTTAGACACCAACTTCGCACAACCTCCATTGACAGAGGCAAAGGGAATGACTGGGAGTTATGGGTAAGGCAGTTACACTTAACGGGACACTAAACCCAAATTTTTTCTTTTGTGATTCAAATAGAGCATGCAATTTTAAGCAACTTTCTAATTGACTCCTATTATCAAATTGTCTTCATTCTCTTGGTATCTTTATTTGAAATGCAAGAATGTAAGTTTAGATGCCAGCCCACTTTTGGTGAACAAACTGGGTTGTTCTTGCCGATTGGTGGATAAATTCACTCACCAATAAACAAATAGAATTAGATTCTATTTAGAATTCTAGATTCTGAGTGAAGAGCCTCGCCACCGTAGATGTGTGAGAAATCTTTCTCTTATTATGCGGACTTTTGAAATCTTACAGTCACCTCAAAATTCACTTGCAGACCACTGGTAGACCGCGATCTACGTCTTGCCCACCACTGGTTTAGACAGACACTCTCCTTAGGAGGATATTTATCATCTTGATGGAATCCAAACACTATATAGGGGTTGTTTCAGTCTCCCACATATTACTGCACGATTGCTCAGGATTACCCTCAAGTTCCAAAGCATCTGAAGAACAATTTATTTCTAACATGCATATCATTTACAGACCTCCTTTTGAAGGTCCCTATATTCTTTAACTCTCTCCATATAAAGCCTTATCCTTTTGGCATTTTGACAAGCTGGCATGCTCAGCACTTGTGTTGGCACTTTAGTGCGCTGATGAGAAGATTACACCCGTGCATTACGTAAGATCAAATCACAAATGTGTTAATATAGTTAATTTGGACACGTATTAAAGGGATATGAAACCCACAAATGTTATTTCCTGATTCAGATAAAGCATATAATTTTGAAAATGATTCAATTTACTTCTATTATAAAATTTTCTTAGTTCTGTTGGTATCCTTTGTTGAAGAGCAAGAAGGTGAAGCTCAGGAGTGTGCACATCTGCAGCATTATATAGCAGCAGTTTTGCAAGAATGTTATACATTTGCAGGAGCACTAGATAGCAGCACTTTTTCCTGCAATATAATACTCCAGATATGTGCATGCTACCAACCCTTTGTATCTCTTCAACAAAGGGGGTACCATAAGAACAAAGCAAATTTGATAACAGAATTAAACTGGAAACTTTTTTAAAATTGTATCTGAATCATGAAAGAAAGATTTTGCATTGTATGTCCCTTTAATCATAGCAAGTGGATAACAATATTGACAAAAGTAACTTTAGCTGCAGAATAGCCATCACTTCACAGATTAAAATAGCTGTCAATCGTCAATCAAACGAAGGTAACAGACTGACACAAGGGCAGGTGACTATTACTTTTCTATAGAAAAGCTAGCTACAGAGAGGGCGCATGCTCACGTGATCAACTGTAGCTGTTAAACACTTCAGTTTCACACTGCACAGAACCACAAGTATACTGTGTGTGTATGTATGTATATATATATATATATATATATATATATATATATATATATATATATATATATATATATATATATATATATATATATAAATGAATCAAAGAAGTTGATAATGTTTTACCATGCTGCAGACGTGCCTTTTTACAGACAGAATACATTACAGCTCTCATATAACGAAAACCTTGCCATATATGGATTTAACTTCATAAAAAGAAACTGAGATATAAATAAATACTAAGACCTCTAAAAAGGTTACACATTACAGCACACTTGGTCCTACAATGTACTGGCATTTAATACATTTTATCATGTGTGTTTTCACTTACTTTAAAACATAACATATAAAAAAAAAAAAATTGTTAAAAATGGGAAGGAACAACTAAAAACAATCTCCCCAGCAACTAAATATCAAACTTACACAACCTCTGCTATATTAGTAAACTCCCCAAATAAGGGATTTAAACTAATTCAATCGAAAATAGTTTACAATTAAGGTGGATGATCAAATTAAAAGGGACTTGAAACCCAAAATGTTTTTTTCAGAATTCAGATAGCTCATACAATTTTAAACAACTTCCCAATCTATTTAAATTATCAGATTTGCTTTAATCTCTTGGTATCCTTTGTTGAATGAGCAGAAATGCACTACTGGGAACTAGTTGAACAAATTAGGTAAGCCAATAACAATAGGTATGTATGTGCATCCACCAATCAGCAGCTAGCTCCTAGTAGTGTTTTACTGCGCCTGAGCCTACCTAGGTATTCTTTTCAATAAAGGGTAATGAGAAAATGAAGCACATTTTGGGTTTCATGTATCTTTAAGAACTGAATTAAAGGGACAGTCAAGTCCAAATTAAAATGTAATGATTCAGATAGGGCATGTCATTTTTTTAAAATTGTATTTATGTTCTGCACAAAAATCAGAAAAAAAATATACATAGCATCTTGCAGGGGATTAACAATGAGAAAAGAAAAAAATACTGTATGCATTTAAGCCATATGAACATTCTCATTAAACAACCAAAACAAAGAAAATCAAACAAATAATTATGTTCCTATATTCCCAAATACAAGGTGTCTTAAAGGGACATTAAACACTTTGAGATGATAATATAAAATGATAAATTGTATATATAAAAACAACTCTGCAATATACTTTCATTATTTATTTTGTCCTCTTTGCCTGTAATTCCATTCTGAAATTGTGAGCTTTTCAGTTACTGTTAGCAATGGAAGTGCAGAACACTGTTAAATCCAGCACAGCCATTGGCTGCACACTCTAGTGACCTATTTATAACTGTCTCTAATTGGCCACAGCAGAGAAGGTAACACAAGTTACAACATGGCAGCTCCCAGTGTTTTATAGACACTAAAACTTTACACTTATTTTGTCACTTTTTAAACAACTAATGAAACTTTAAAAAATACATCTACATGTTAGTCATGGACTAATCTTTTCTTTGAATGCATCATTCTATCTAGCAAGTATTTAGTGTTTAATGTCCCTTTAATGATAAAATTTATATTTTGCAAGGAGGGAAAAGTAAAAATACAAAACAAACACACATCCTAAGTAGAACCGAATCAGAGGCAAATAAATCTATATTCTTGCCTTAAGTGTGCTGATATTTTCTGTTTTATCTTAAAATTCGAACACAAAAAATAACATTGCCCTTTAGGGAGATATTATCATGAAAGACGTTCTTCGAACCTTCCCTGGCCCTATGAGTTTCAAGATCTATTCTCTACTATGTATTAACTTCACTTCTTATTAAGAGCTAAACACCAGAAAAAGGAACTCAAGGGACAGATCCAACCAACCAAACACCCCGGCCCCAACTGAAACCCCAAGGGGAGGGGAGGGGGGGGGGGGGGAGAAAAAGAAAAAAAAAATGGGGAAGGTAGATTACCACACCCACAATAACACTAGCTCTGAATGTCTAAATGGAAAAATCAAATATTTCGATTGACAGGAAGCGTTTTAATAAGTACTGACCACTTTTTAAAAAAGCATCCAATATCTAATTCCTTATTCGTATTAGTATCTATCTGTTCTAACATGCACTGTTTCTTCAAACAATTTTTAAGCTCTATTATATTAGGGCTTGCGCTTTCTTTCCATTTCTTAAAGATTAGATATCTTGCCGCTAGGATAGTCATATTAATAATTTTATTATGTACCTGGAGATCTTTTGTAGCTTCCCAAAGGAAGACTATGTGAGCCTAAGTTAGTCCCAGAGGGGAGGTCTTCAATACTTTATTGATCCACTATTCCAATTTAAACCAGAATTGTTTAATCTTGGGGCAATCCCAAGTCATATTGATAAGGTCAGCTGGCGATAGTGAACATTTTGGACATTTATTAAAATTAATATTCCCATACCGGAGACCTTTTTCCGGACTAAAAACATAATTTATGTAAGAACTTACCTGATAAATTCATTTCTTTCATATTAACAAGAGTCCATGAGCTAGTGACGTATGGGATATACATTCCTACCAGGAGGGGCAAAGTTTCCCAAACCTTAAAATGCCTATAAATACACCCCTCACCACACCCACAAATCAGTTTAACGAATAGCCAAGAAGTGGGGTGATAAGAAAAAAAGTGCGAAGCATATAAAATAAGGAATTGGAATAATTGTGCTTTATACAAAAAAATCATAACCACCACAAAAAAGGGTGGGCCTCATGGACTCTTGTTAATATGAAAGAAATGAATTTATCAGGTAAGTTCTTACATAAATTATGTTTTCTTTCATGTAATTAACAAGAGTCCATGAGCTAGTGACGTATGGGATAATGACTACCCAAGATGTGGATCTTTCCACACAAGAGTCACTAGAGAGGGAGGGATAAAATAAAGACAGCCAATTCCTGCTGAAAATAATCCACACCCAAAATAAAGTTTAACAAAAAACATAAGCAGAAGATTCAAACTGAAACCGCTGCCTGAAGAACTTTTCTACCAAAAACTGCTTCAGAAGAAGAAAATACATCAAAATGGTAGAATTTAGTAAAAGTATGCAAAGAGGACCAAGTTGCTGCTTTGCAGATCTGGTCAACCGAAGCTTCATTCCTAAACGCCCAGGAAGTAGATACTGACCTAGTAGAATGAGCTGTAATTCTTTGAGGCGGAATTTTACCCGACTCAACATAGGCAAGATGAATTAAAGATTTCAACCAAGATGCCAAAGAAATGGCAGGAGCTTTCTGGCCTTTCCTAGAACCGGAAAAGATAACAAATAGACTAGAAGTCTTACGGAAAGATTTCGTAGCTTCAACATAATATTTCAAAGCTCTAACAACATCCAAAGAATGCAATGATTTCTCCTTAGAATTCTTAGGATTAGGACATAATGAAGGAACCACAATTTCTCTACTAATGTTGTTGGAATTCACAACTTTAGGTAAAAATTCAAAAGAATTTCGCAACACCGCCTTATCCTGATGAAAAATCAGAAAAGGAGACTCACACGAAAGAGCAGATAATTCAGAAACTCTTCTAGCAGAAGAGATGGCCAAAAGGAACAAAACTTTCCAAGAAAGTAATTTAATGTCCAATGAATGCATAGGTTCAAACGGAGGAGCTTGAAGAGCTCCCAGAACCAAATTCAAACTCCAAGGAGGAGAAATTGACTTAATGACAGGTTTTATACGAACCAAAGCTTGTACAAAACAATGAATATCAGGAAGAATAGCAATCTTTCTGTGAAAAAGAACAGAAAGAGCGGAGATTTGTCCTTTCAAAGAACTTGCGGACAAACCCTTATCTAAACCATCCTGAAGAAACTGTAAAATTCTCGGTATTCTAAAAGAATGCCAAGAAAAATGATGAGAAAGACACCAAGAAATATAAGTCTTCCAGACTCTATAATATATCTCTCGAGATACAGATTTACGAGCCTGTAACATAGTATTAATCACGGAGTCAGAGAAACCTCTATGACCAAGAATCAAGCGTTCAATCTCCATACCTTTAAATTTAAGGATTTCAGATCCGGATGGAAAAAAGGACCTTGTGACAGAAGGTCTGGTCTTAACGGAAGAGTCCATGGCTGGCAAGATGCCATCCGGACAAGATCCGCATACCAAAACCTGTGAGGCCATGCCGGAGCTATTAGCAGAACAAACGAGCATTCCCTCAGAATCTTGGAGATTACTCTTGGAAGAAGAACTAGAGGCGGAAAGATATAGGCAGGATGATACTTCCAAGGAAGTGATAATGCATCCACTGCCTCCGCCTGAGGATCCCGGGATCTGGACAGATACCTGGGAAGTTTCTTGTTTAGATGAGAGGCCATCAGATCTATCTCTGGAAGCCCCCACAATTGAACAATCTGAAGAAATACCTCTGGGTGAAGAGACCATTCGCCCGGATGCAACGTTTGGCGACTGAGATAATCCGCTTCCCAATTGTCTACACCTGGGATATGAACCGCAGAGATTAGACAGGAGCTGGATTCCGCCCAAACCAAAATTCGAGATACTTCTTTCATAGCCAGAGGACTGTGAGTCCCTCCTTGATGATTGATGTATGCCACAGTTGTGACATTGTCTGTCTGAAAACAAATGAACGATTCTCTCTTCAGAAGAGGCCAAAACTGAAGAGCTCTGAAAACTGCACGGAGTTCCAAGATATTGATCGGTAATCTCACCTCCTGAGATTCCCAAACTCCTTGTGCCGTCAGAGATCCCCACACAGCTCCCCAACCTGTGAGACTTGCATCTGTTGAAATTACAGTCCAGGTCGGAAGAACAAAAGAAGCCCCCTGAATTAAACGATGGTGATCTGTCCACCACGTTAGAGAGTGCCGAACAATCGGTTTTAAAGATATTAATTGATATATCTTCGTGTAATCCCTGCACCATTGGTTCAGCATACAGAGCTGAAGAGGTCGCATGTGAAAACGAGCAAAGGGGATCGCGTCCGATGCAGCAGTCATAAGACCTAGAATTTCCATGCATAAGGCTACCGAAGGGAATGATTGAGACTGAAGGTTTCGACAGGCTGTAATCAATTTTAGACGTCTCTTGTCTGTTAAAGACAAAGTCATGGACACTGAATCTATCTGGAAACCCAGAAAGGTTACCCTTGTTTGAGGAATCAAAGAACTTTTTGGTAAATTGATCCTCCAACCATGATCTTGAAGAAACAACACAAGTCGATTCGTATGAGACTCTGCTAAATGTAAAGACGGAGCAAGTACCAAGATATCGTCCAAATAAGGAAATACCACAATACCCTGTTCTCTGATTACAGACAGAAGGGCACCGAGAATCTTTGTGAAAATTCTTGGAGCTGTAGCAAGGCCAAACGGTAGAGCCACAAATTGGTAATGCTTGTCTAGAAAAGAGAATCTCAGGAACTGATAATGATCTGGATGAATCGGAATATGCAGATATGCATCCTGTAAATCTATTGTGGACATATAATTCCCTTGCTGAACAAAAGGCAATATAGTCCTTACAGTTACCATCTTGAACGTTGGTATCCTTACATAACGATTCAATAATTTTAGATCCAGAACTGGTCTGAAGGAATTCTCCTTCTTTGGTACAATGAAGAGATTTGAATAAAACCCCATCCCCTGTTCCGGAACTGGAACTGGCATAATTACTCCAGCCAACTCTAGATCTGAAACACAATTCAGAAATGCTTGAGCTTTCACTGGATTTACTGGGACATGGGAAAGAAAAAATCTCTTTGCAGGAGGTCTCATCTTGAAACCAATTCTGTACCCTTCTGAAACAATGTTCTGAATCCAAAGATTGTGAACAGAATTGATCCAAATTTCTTTGAAAAAACGTAACCTGCCCCCTACCAGCTGAACTGGAATGAGGGCCGTACCTTCATGTGAACTTAGAAGCAGGCTTTGCCTTTCTAGCAGGCTTGGATTTATTCCAGACTGAAGATGGTTTCCAAACTGAAACTGCTCCTGAGGACGAAGGATCAGGCTTTTGTTCTTTGTTGAAACGAAAGGAACGAAAACGATTGTTAGCCCTGTTTTTACCTTTAGACTTTTTATCCTGTGGTAAAAAAGTTCCTTTCCCACCAGTAACAGTTGAAATAATAGAATCCAACTGAGAACCAAATAATTTGTTTCCCTGGAAAGAAATGGAAAGTAGAGTTGATTTAGAAGCCATATCAGCATTCCAAGTCTTAAGCCATAAAGCTCTTCTGGCTAAGATAGCCAGAGACATAAATCTAACATCAACTCTAATAATATCAAAAATGGCATCACAGATGAAATTATTAGCATGCTGGAGAAGAATAATAATATCATGAGAATCACGATTTGTTACTTGTTGCGCTAGAGTTTCCAACCAAAAAGTTGAAGCTGCAGCAACATCAGCCAATGATATAGCAGGTCTAAGAAGATTACCTGAACATAGATAAGCTTTTCTTAGAAAAGATTCAATTTTTCTATCTAAAGGATCTTTAAACGAGGTACCATCTGACGTAGGAATGGTAGTACGTTTAGCAAGGGTAGAAATAGCCCCATCAACTTTAGGGATTTTGTCCCAAAATTCTAACCTGTCAGGCGGAACAGGATATAATTGCTTAAAACGTTTAGAAGGAGTAAATGAATTACCCAATTTATCCCATTCCTTAGCAATTACTGCAGAAATAGCATTAGGAACAGGAAAGACTTCTGGAATAACCGCAGGAGCTTTAAAAACCTTATCCAAACGTATAGAATTAGTATCAAGAGGACTAGAATCCTCTATTTCTAAAGCAATTAGTACTTCTTTAAGTAAAGAGCGAATAAATTCCATCTTAAATAAATATGAAGATTTATCAGCATCAATCTCTGAGACAGAATCCTCTGAACCAGAAGAGTCCAAAGAATCAGAATGATGGTGTTCATTTAAAAATTCATCTGTAGAGAGAGAAGATTTAAAAGACTTTTTACGTTTACTAGAAGGAGAAATAACAGACAAAGCCTTCTTTATGGATTCAGAAACAAAATCTCTTATGTTATCAGGAACATTCTGCACCTTAGATGTTGAGGGAACTGCAACAGGCAATGGTACATCACTAAAGGAAATATTATCTGCTTTAACAAGTTTGTCATGACAATTATTACAAACAACAGCTGGAGGAATAGCTACCAAAAGTTTACAGCAGATACACTTAGCTTTGGTAGATCCAGCAGGCAGTGGTTTTCCTGTACTATCTTCTGGCTCAGATGCAACGTGAGACATCTTGCAATATGTAAGAGAAAAAACAACATATAAAGCAAAATAGATCAAATTCCTTATAAGACAGTTTCAGGAATGGGAAAAAAAATGCCAAACATCAAGCTTCTAGCAACCAGAAGCAAATGAAAAATGAGACTGAAATAATGTGGAGACAAAAGCGACGCCCATATTTTTTGGCGCCAAATAAGACGCCCACATTATTTGGCGCCTAAATGCTTTTGGCGCCAAAAATGACGCCACATCCGGAACGCCGACATTTTTGGCGCAAAATAACGTCAAAAATGACGCAACTTCCGGCGACACGTATGACGCCGGAAACGGAAAAGAATTTTTGCGCCAAAAAAGTCCGCGCCAAGAATGACACAATAAAATGAAGCATTTTCAGCCCCCGCGAGCCTAACAGCCCACAGGGAAAAAAGTCAAATTTTTGAGGTAAGAAAAAACAGAATTTATGTTTACCTGATAAATTACTTTCTCCAACGGTGTGTCCGGTCCACGGCGTCATCCTTACTTGTGGGATATTCTCTTCCCCAACAGGAAATGGCAAAGAGCCCAGCAAAGCTGGTCACATGATCCCTCCTAGGCTCCGCCTACCCCAGTCATTCGACCGACGTTAAGGAGGAATATTTGCATAGGAGAAACCATATGTTACCGTGGTGACTGTAGTTAAAGAAAATAAATTATCAGACCTGATTAAAAAAACCAGGGCGGGCCGTGGACCGGACACACCGTTGGAGAAAGTAATTTATCAGGTAAACATAAATTCTGTTTTCTCCAACATAGGTGTGTCCGGTCCACGGCGTCATCCTTACTTGTGGGAACCAATACCAAAGCTTTAGGACACGGATGAAGGGAGGGAGCAAATCAGGTCACCTAAATGGAAGGCACCACGGCTTGCAAAACCTTTCTCCCAAAAATAGCCTCAGAAGAAGCAAAAGTATCAAATCTGTAAAATTTAGAAAAAGTGTGCAGTGAAGACCAAGTCGCTGCCTTACATATCTGATCAACAGAAGCCTCGTTCTTGAAGGCCCATGTGGAAGCCACAGCCCTAGTGGAGTGAGCTGTGATTCTTTCAGGAGGCTGCCGTCCGGCAGTCTCATAAGCCAATCGGATAATGCTTTTAATCCAGAAGGAGAGAGAGGAAGAAGTTGCTTTTTGACCTCTCCGTTTACCAGAATAAACAACAAACAAAGACAAAGTTTGTCTGAAATCCTTAGTAGCTGCTAAGTAAAATTTGAGAGCACGAACTACATCCAAGTTGTGCAACAAACGTTCCTTCTTTGAAACTGGATTAGGACACAAAGAAGGCACAACTATCTCCTGGTTAATGTTTTTGTTAGAAACAACTTTTGGAAGAAAACCAGGTTTAGTACGCAAAACCACCTTATCTGCATGGAACACCAGATAAGGAGAAGAACACTGCAGAGCAGATAATTCTGAAACTCTTCTAGCAGAAGAAATTGCAACCAAAAACAAAACTTTCCAAGATAATAACTTAATATCAACGGAATGTAAGGGTTCAAACGGAACCCCCTGAAGAACTGAAAGAACTAGGTTGAGACTCCAAGGAGGAGTCAAAATTTTGTAAACAGGCTTGATTCTAACCAGAGCCTGAACAAAGGCTAGAACATCTGGCACAGCTGCCAGCTTTTTGTGAAGTAACACAGACAAGGCAGAAATCTGTCCCATCAAGGAACTTGCAGATAATCCTTTTTCCAATCCTTCTCGAAGGAAGGATAGACTCTTAGGAATCTTAACCTTGTCCCAAGGGAATCCTGCAGATTCACACCAACAGATATACCAAATTATGTGGTAATTTTTCTGGTTACAGGCTTTCAGGCCTGAACAAGAGTATTAATAACAGAATCTGAGAACCCTCGCTTTGATAAGATCAAGCGTTCAATCTCCAAGCAGTCAGCTGGAGTGGGTCGAACGGACCTAGAACAAGAAGGTCTCGTCTCAAAGGTAGCTTTCATGGTGGAGCCGATGACATATTCACCAGATCTGCATACCAAGTCCTGCGTGGCCACGCAGGAGCTATCAAAATCACCGACGCCCTCTCCTGATTGATCCTGGCTACCAGCCTGGGGATGAGAGGAAACGGCGGGAACACATAAGCTAGTTTGAAGGTCCAAGGTGCTACTAGTGCATCCACTAGAGCCGCCTTGGGATCCCTGGATCTGTACCCGTAGTAAGGAACTCTGAAGTTCTGACGAGAGGCCATCAGATCCATGTCTGGAATGCCCCACGGTTGAGTGACTTGGGCAAAGATTTCCGGATGGAGTTCCCACTCCCCCGGATGCAATGTCTGACGACTCAGAAAATCCGCTTCCCAATTTTCCACTCCTGGGATGTGGATAGCAGACAGGTGGCAGGAGTGAGACTCCGCCCATAGAATGATTTTGGTCACTTCTTCCATCGCTAGGGAACTCCTTGTTCCCCCCTGATGGTTGATGTATGAACTTGGCCCTCGCTAGCTGAGCCCAAGCTTTGAGAGCATTGAATATCGCTCTCAGCTCCAGAATATTTATCGGTAGAAGAGATTCTACCCGAGACCAAAGACCCTGAGCTTTCAGGGATCCCCAGACCGCGCCCCAGCCCATCAGACTGGCGTCGGTCGTGACAATGACCCACTCTGGTCTGCGGAAGGTCATCCCTTGTGACAGGTTGTCCAGGGACAGCCACCAACGGAATGAGTCTCTGGTCCTCTGATTTACTTGTATCTTCGGAGACAAGTCTGAATAGTCCCCATTCCACTGACTGAGCATGAACAGTTGTAATGGTCTTAGATGAATGCGCACAAAAGGAACTATGTCCATTGCCGCTACCATCAAACCTATCACTTCCATGCACTGCGCTATGGAAGGAAGAGGAACGGAATGAAGTATCCGACAAGAGTCTAGAAGTTTTGTTTTTCTGGCTTCTGTCAGAAAAATCCTCATTTCTAAGGAGTCTATTATAGTTCCCAAGAAGGGAACCCTCGTTGACGGAGATAGAGAACTCTTTTCCACGTTCACTTTCCATCCGTGAGATCTGAGAAAGGCCAGGACAATGTCCGTGTGAGCCTTTACTTGAGGAAGGGACGACGCTCGAATCAGAATGTCGTCCAAGAAAGGTACTACAGCAATGCCCCTTGGTCTT
This sequence comes from Bombina bombina, assembly GCF_027579735.1. Classification (NCBI taxonomy): domain Eukaryota; kingdom Metazoa; phylum Chordata; class Amphibia; order Anura; family Bombinatoridae; genus Bombina; species Bombina bombina. The sequence goes on along the minus strand of NC_069499.1, from coordinate 100,191,511 downwards.
AGCAGTGGCTAATCCGAAAGAAAACGCCACGAACTGGAAATGCTTGTCCAGGAATTCAAACCTTAGGAACCGATGATGTTCCTTGTGGATAGGAATATGTAGATACGCATCCTTGAAATCCACCTTGGTCATGAATTGACCTTCCTGGATGGAAGGAAGAAGTGTTCGAATGGTTTCCATCTTGAACGATGGAACCTTGAGAAACTTGTTCAAGATCTTGAGATCTAAGATTGGTCTGAACGTTCCCTCTTTTTTGGGAACTATGAACAGATTGGAGTAGAACCCCATCCCTAGTTCTCCTAATGGAACAGGATGAATCACTCCCATTTTTAGCAGGTCTTCTACCCAATGTAAGAATGCCTGTCTTCTTATGTGGTCTGAAGACAACTGAGACCTGTGGAACCTCCCCCTTGGAGGAAGCCCCTTGAACTCCAGAGAATAACCTTGGGAGACTATTTCTAGCGCCCAAGGATCCAGAACATCTCTTGCCCCAGCCTGAGCGAAGAGAGAGAGTCTGCCCCCCACCAGATCCGGTCCCGGATCGGGGGCCCGCATTTCATGCTGTCTTGGTAGCAGTGGCAGGTTTCCTGGCCTGCTTTCCTTTGTTCCAGCCTTGCATAGGTCTCCAGGCTGGATTGGCTTGAGAAGTATTACCTTCCTGCTTAGAGGACGTAGCCCTTGGGGCTGATCCGTTTCTGCGAAAGGGACGAAACTTAGGTTTATTTTTGGTCTTGAAAAGACCTATCCTGAGGAAGGGCGTGGCCCTTGCCCCCAGTGATATCAGAGATAATCTCTTTCAAGTCAGGGCCAAAGAGTGTTTTCCCCTTGAAAGGAATGTCAAGCAATTTGTTCTTGGAAGACGCATCCGCTGCCCAAGATTTTAACCAAAGCGCTCTGCGCCACAATAGCAAACCCAGAATTTTTTCGCCGCTAACCTAGCCAATTGCAAGGTGGCGTCTAGGGTGAAAGAATTAGCCAATTTAAGAGCACGAATTCTGTCCATAATCTCCTCATAAGAAGAAGAATTACTAATAATCGCCTTTCCTAGCTCATCAAACTAGAAACACGCGGCTGCAGTGACAGGGACAATGCATGCAATTGGTTGTAGAAGGGAACCTTGCTGAACAAACATCTTTAGCAGACCTTCTAATTTTTTATCCATAGGATCTTGGAAAGCACAACTATCTTCTATGGGTATAGTGGCGCGCTTGTGTAGAGTAGAAACCGCCCCCTCGACCTTGGGGACTGTCTGCCATCAGTCCTTTCTGGGGTCGACTATAGGAAAACAATTTTATAAATATGGGGGGAGGTACTAAAGGTATACCGGGCCTGTCCCATTCTTTACTAACAATGTACGCCACCCGCTTGGATATAGGAAAAGCTTCGGGGGGCCCCGGGGCCTTTAAGAACTTTTCCATTTTACATAGTGGTTCTGGAATGACCAGATAATCACAATCATCCAAATTGGATAACACCTCCTTAAGCAGAGCGCGGAGATGTTCCAACTTAAATTTAAAAGTAATCACATCAGGTTCAGCTTGTTGAGAAATGTTTCCTGAATCTGAAATTTCTCCCTCAGACAAAACCTCCCTGGCCCCCTCAGACTGGTGTAGGGGCCCTTCAGAAACCATATCATCAGCGTTCTCATGCTCTACAGAATTTTCTAAAACAGAGCAGTCGCGCTTTCACTGATAAGTGGGCATATTGGCTAAAATGTTTTTGATAGAATTATCCATTACAGCCGTTAAATGTTGCATAGTAAGGAGTATTGGCGCACTAGATGTACTAGGGGCCTCCTGTATGGGCAAGACTGGTGTAGACGAAGGAGGGGATGATGCAGTACCATGCTTACTCCCCTCACTTGAGGAATCATCTTGGGCATCATTTTTACTAAATTTTTTTATGACATAAAATACATATAGTTAAATGAGAAGGAACCTTGGTTTCCCCACAGTCAGAACACAATCTATCTGGTAGTTCAGACATGTTAAACAGGCATAAACTTGATAACAAAGCACAAAAAACGTTTTAAAATAAAACCGTTACTGTCACTTTAAATTTTAAACTAAACACACTTTATTACTGCAATTGCGAAAAAGTATGAAGGAATTGTTCAAAATTCACCAAAATTTCACCACAGTGTCTTAAAGCCTTAAAAGTATTGCACACCAAATTTGGAAGCTTTAACCCTTAAAATAACGGAACCGGAGCCGTTTTTATATTTAACCCCTTTACAGTCCCTGGAATCTGCTTTGCTGAGACCCAACCAAGCCCAAAGGGGAATACGATACCAAATGATGCCTTCAGAAAGACTTTTCTATGTATCAGAGCTCCACACACATGCAGCTGCATGCCATGCTGTCCTCAAAAACAAGTGCGCCATACCGGCGCGAAAATGAGGCTCTGACTATGATTAGGGAAAGCCCCTAAAGAATAAGGTGTCAAAAACAGTGCCTGCCGATATAATCATATCAAAATACCCAGAATAAATGATTCCTCAAGGCTAAATATGTGTTAATAATGAATCGATTTAGCCCAGAAAAAGTCTACAGTCTTAATAAGCCCTTGTGAAGCCCTTATTTACTATCTTAATAAACATGGCTTACCGGATCCCATAGGGAAAATGACAGCTTCCAGCATTACATCGTCTTGTTAGAATGTGTCACACCTCAAGCAGTAAGAGACTGCACACTGTTCCCCCAACTGAAGTTAATTGCACTCAACAGTCCTGTGTGGAACAGCCATGGATTTTAGTTACGGTGCTAAAATCATTTTCCTCATACAAACAGAAATCTTCATCTCTTTTCTGTTTCTGAGTAAATAGTACATACCAGCACTATTTTAAAATAACAAACTCTTGATTGAATAATAAAAACTACAGTTAAACACTAAAAAACTCCAAGCCATCTCCGTGGAGATGTTGCCTGTACAACGGCAAAGAGAATGACTGGGGTAGGCGGAGCCTAGGAGGGATCATGTGACCAGCTTTGCTGGGCTCTTTGCCATTTCCTGTTGGGGAAGAGAATATCCCACAAGTAAGGATGACGCCGTGGACCGGACACACCTATGTTGGAGAAAATATGATAATTTAAAGCATAATCCCAAATATGAAACTGACTGTCTGGAAATAAGGAAAGTTGAACATTCTGAGTCAAGGCAAATAAATGTTTGAATACATATATTTAGAACTTTATAAATAAAGTGCCCAACCATAGCTTAGAGTGTCACAGAAAATAAGACTTACTTACCCCAGGACACTCATCTACATGTTTGTAGAAAGCCAAACCAGTACTGAAACGAGAATCAGTAGAGGAAATGGTAAATATAAGAGTATATCGTCGATCTGAAAAGGGAGGTAAGAGATGAATCTCTACGACCGATAACAGAGAACCTTATGAAATAGACCCCGTAGAAGGAGATCACTGCATTCAATAGGCAATACTCTCCTCACATCCCTCTGACATTCACTGCACGCTGAGAGGAAAACCGGGCTCCAACTTGCTGCGGAGCGCATATCAACGTAGAATCTAGCACAAACTTACTTCACCACCTCCCTTGGAGGCAAAGTTTGTAAAACTGATTTGTGGGTGTGGTGAGGGGTGTATTTATAGGCATTTTAAGGTTTGGGAAACTTTGCCCCTCCTGGTAGGAATGTATATCCCATACGTCACTAGCTCATGGACTCTTGTTAATTACATGAAAGAAATAGATCTTAGATAGTAACTTTATATGGGATTCCCTCCATGTTGTGGATAGAGTAGTTTGCATAACTTTAAAAATGGAAACTTGAATAAGCCTTGCATCAATATTATTTTGAGGTATCAGATTCCACGCAGAGGAAATACTTTCTAAATTTAACTCACCCTTATTAGAGCTCAGGAGTTGATAACATATTGAGATTGACATATACCCATTTCTTGCCAGCACAAGCCAATTCTCCAGGTTCCCAAGAGACCAATTCCAGCCAAACTCATTTGCTAATTTAAGAATAAAAAGTCTTGCTTGTAAATAAGCAAAGAATTCTTTATTAAGAAGATTAAATTCTCCCTTCAGGAACTCAAATGTTTTAACACATTGTCTATCTCTGTCTACCATTTGGGAGATATTGTCCAGACCCAAAATATGCCCATCTTTGAAAAGGTGCAGATTGCAATCCCGCTTGAAATTTAGGGTTCCCCAGAAATGGCATATAGTTAGATACATTACAGTTCCTAGTTAATAACCTACCTATCTCCCACCAAGCCTGTAGAGGACACAGAATTGTTTTAAGCCTTTTTACTTCCTGAGTTACTGATCTAGGATTGCAATGAAGTAGAGCCACAGGAAGGAATGGATAACTTACATTTTTTTCAAGTTCATTATTAGTCACATAATCTTTTTTAAGAATTCAGTTGACCACAATTCGTGCGAGAAAGGCCAGGTTGTATAAACGCAGATCTGATAGTGAAAACTCCCCAAACTTCTATGGTAAAGAAGGTTTAGTTAAGGAAATCCTGGGTTTTTTATTCTGCCATATAAAGCTTCTCAGCGTACTATTACATTTTTCAATGTCCTTCCCCTTAAGTATTATTGAAGTATTCTGCAGAACATATAGTAATGTTGGGAGAAGAATCATTTTAAACACAGCGAGGCGACCTGAAAGCTGGAGATTCTGCCACATTTTCAAACTGCCTTTGATTTTTGTCAAGACTGGCAATATATTAAGCTTGTAACAATTATCAGGATTGGACGAAATAATGATTCCAAGGTATCTAAAAGATTCTGCAACTCTAAAAGATATATTTAATAGAGAGTCTTTATTTTTCCTGACCCAAAGAAGTTCTGATTTTGAAGTATTTATCCTATAACCAGAGAAGGATACGAATTGATTTATAATGGTAATGAGTTTTGGTATATTAATTTGGGTGTTGGAAATATAAAGAAGGATATCATCAGCATATAAAGCAATTTTAAGCTCCTTCTTACCTACTTTTATACCTTCAGAAGGAGTTAAGACTCCAAGCGAGATTATTGGCAAACCTGGTAGGAAAAGAGAGAAGACCCCCACTGGTTGATATGCTGTAACACAAAGGAAAAACCCTTACAAATCCAGAAGTCATTTTAAAAAAAAATTCACACTATTACCGAGAGCTCTATTCTTTTAGAAATTCAGATAAGGTTCAATCTGACGACTTTTGGAGTAAAATTACCTATCCTTCCCTTAATCGTGAACTAGATGCAGCTGTGAATTTCCCCATTTCCAACACAGAAAAGTCAAAAGTCATTCAAGATCTTCCATCAAATAAAGCATCAGGACCAGACACGTTACCTAACAAATTTTATAAAATTCTTTCACCATCTATTGACCCATTTTTAAGTAAATTTTTCAACAATATGTATATTGATGGCAATCCAGTCTCCCCTTACTTTATTGCGCCTCACACTACTCTAATTCTTAAACCAGGGAAAAATCCTACTTTAAAAAAAAAAAAAAAGTCTTACAGACCTATAGCATTGTTGAACTCAGATTATAAGATTCTCACCTCCATTATAGCCAAGAGACTACAATCTGTACTTTCTGAACTGATTCACAAAGATCAAGCAGGGCTTCTGCAGAAACGGAAATCTTCAGCTAAGATCAGGGAAGTTTTAGTTACTATAGATTATTTCAAGTCCCTGGAACGGACGGAACAGAGGAGAGGGGGGGGGGGGGGACACCCCTGATCTAGCAATCATTTCAATTGATGCCGAAAAAGCGTTTGACTCAGTTTACTATGATCATTTGCTATTCTCCCTTCTTCAATTTGGTTTCAGAGGTAACTTGCTTAAATTTGTGGAGAATCTTTATAATAAACCGCATACAAAGATAATTATTAACAATATACCATCTTCAGAGATACTACTTGAAAGAGGAACGCGACAGGGGTGCCCCCCTTTCTCCTCTTATTTTTTGATATTTCTATTGAACCCCTGGCAATCATGATTAGACAGCATAAGGCATGTAATTTTAAACAACTTTCCCATTTACTTTTATTATTAACTTTGTTTTGTACTCTAGGTAGGCTTTGTTAAAGGCTAAACCTAGGTAGGCTCATATGCTAATTTCTAAGCCCTTGAAGGCCACCTCTTATCTGAATGCATTTCAAACATTTACACAGCTAGAGGACATTAGTTCATGTGTGCCATATAGATAACATTGTGCTCATGTCCGTGGAGTTACTTATGAGAGGGCACTGATTGGCTAAAAAAGATGTCTGTAAAAAGAACTGAAATAAGGGGGCAGTCTGCATAGGCTTAGATACAAGGTAATCACAGAGGTAAAAAGTATATTAATACAACCATGTTATTTATGAAAAATTGGGGAATGGGTAATAAAGGGATTATCTATCTTTTTAAACAATTACAATTCTGGAGAAGACTGTCCCTTTAACTAAGCAATTCTAAGATATTAAATATTAGCATATTAACATAGAAGCTGAATCTATCAGCATGCTTGGAGTAAATCCAGTTTACTGGCTGCTTGCCAGAAGGTTGAGTTGAAACAAATGTAACCAAGTCTTTAATATGTACTTCCGCAATTGCCTCAATAACTCTTCAGTTAAAGGGACATTCCAGTCAAAATTTAAAGGGCCAGTAAACCTAGCAAATAATGTTATATAATTCTGCACATAGTGCAGAATTATATAACATTAGCTTAGCGCCAGGTTTCTAAAGCAAATTGTTGGATAGATATTTAGCAAAGAAAACAGAACGTCGCTCCTGACTCTACTAAGCGGTTCTGTTTTCTTCTCCTAAGCGCATCTGGGCACGCGGTCTAATCACAGCCGGCCCGATCGTGCTATTAAAATCAATGCAGCTCGCTTCCGCTATCAGACCAGAGCAGGAGTAAGCTATACTGATTTTAATAGCACGATCGGGTGCGCTGTGACTAGACAGAGTGCCTGCGATGCGCTTAGCAGAAGAAAACAGACCCGCTCAGTAGAGCCAGGAGCGGCGTTCTGTTTTCTTTGCTAAATATCTAACAATTTGCTTTAGAAACCTGGCGCTAAGCAAAAGTTATATAATTCTGCACTATGTGCAGAATTATATAACATTATTTGCTAGGTTTACTGGCCCTTTAAATGCACATAGATGAATTACATATTTGAATAAAAACATATTTACAATATACATGTATTGGCATAAATGCTTCTAGTAAACGTTACAACTGTTTTAGTGTTAACATTTTTCTCTGCACGTGCATGTGAAGAAGAGCTAAATATTCTCAGTGCACCAGCATTTAAAATACTGCAGCTGCTCAGAGCGCCAGAGGGGGCTTGTATCATGTCAGTAATTACAAATTGAGTCATTATCCAATAGTACAAGCACCTTAGGCTTTCTTAGCAAGTGCTGTATTTAAAATGCTGGTGCACAGTGCATACTTAAATACACTTTACAACAGCTATAGCAAGTGCTGTATTTAAAATGCTGGTGCACAGTGCATACTTAAATACACTTTACAACAGCTATAGCAAGTGCTGTATTTAAAATGCTGGTGCACGGTGCATACTTAAATACACTTTACAACAGCTATAGCTTTTTTGAGACGCATTTTTGCCAATACATGTATATTACAAACCTGCTTCTATTCACAACTGAAATACATCCATGTGGATTTCACTTTTAGCTGGAATGTCCCATTTAATTATAAAATATACTATATTCAGTTTACAAGCTAGCAACTCATTAAAGGGATATAAACCCCACATTTTTCATTCACAATTTAGATTAGAGCATGCAATTTTAAACAACTTTCTAATTTACTTCGATTAACAATTTTCTTCCTTCTCTTGATATCCTTTGTTGAAAAGCAGATATGCAAGCTTAGGAGCCTTTCTGGAGCACTATATGGCAGCAGTTTTGCAAGAATGTTTTCCATTTGCAAAAGCACTAGATGGCAGCACTATTTCCTGCCATTTAATGCTCCAGATGCTACCTAGGTATCTCTTCAACACAGAATATCATGGGAATGAAGTACATTTTATAACAAGAAATAAATTGGAAACATTTTTAAAATGGAATCTATGCTCTGTCTGAATCCCAAAAGAAAAGTTTTGGGTTTCATATCACTTTAAATTCACTTCTGTTTTCAAATGTACTTTATTCTCTTGGTTTGGTATTTTGCTCGGCACAGAAAGGTTTAAAGACTCTTTCCACCTTCACCGGTTTGTCACAGTCTAGCCACTCCAGGCAAGCCTGTGACTTAGTTCAGTGGGTGCAAGGAAATCACGCTCTAGCCTGTTCTAGACCTAGAAAAAAAATGTTCTAAACTCCCCTCTAATGCACCTGCCAGCCACATTAAAGGGACAGTATGCATCAATTTTCATATTACCGCATGTAATAGACACTTCTATGTTTAGTCTGGGACACCCACTGTAAGGGGCTGGCAAAACAAGAAGATCAGACACTCACCCCCCTCTCTGCAAATGAAAAAACATAACATAAATAGGAGCCAGCAGGAGTCTGTAAACGTGTGTATACATCAGACACTGTGAGGCTTGGTAAGGAATCTGAAACAATGTTCTTAAAAAATAAGCTAAACTATACATTGTTACAAAAACACTCCCAGGTGGGCTATATAAATGGATCTACAAAACATTTGTGCAAAGAAAAATCTAGTGTACAATGTGCCTATTTCTAGGCTGCCACCACCTAAGATTATTATATGGGGAATCTTAAGAAAAATCCCAGACTTGTATCCCACAGATTAGTATCCCAACAGATTAGTATCCCAACAGATAAGTATCCCAACCACAATGTAGCAAAAAGATAAAGAAAGACACAGTACTATTATCACCAGTCTCTTTCAGTAACATGGTTCAAATATTAGACAAAGACAAAACAAAAGAACATTTATTATGGGTAAAAAAAAAGTCACAGTGCATTTATATAATAAAGAGGTGTTAAATAAAATTACACACAGCAAAAAAGTTGTAAAACAAAAGGAGGAAATATTACAGAACATATAATTTTACCCAAAGTTATATAGACACCGAAAAATTGGCAGACACCCTGTTATGGACACTCAGCTTCCAATGTGGAATGGCATTTTCTCTAAGATCAGATTTCTGGTCAGGCCCCTTTTCTTAATGGGCAAATAGAGTAACCACCCCTCTCTTTTATGGCATGTCATAAAACTCTAAATCCTTGGCTGAATTGATAGAACAACTTATAACTTTTTGTTATGGATATCCAGTACATAAACACAGATAAGCAATCCCCTTGTGACATCATGAGGATTAATTTAAGACCAAATATGACATGTTTGTCATATATGTGATAAAAGCATGTTTCAAGATATACTAGGGTCACCTCTGATTGACCTAGCCTGGAGACACTGTTTTCTGTCACTGTCTTTGCAATCTTTGGATCATAAAAATCACTTGAGTGCAAAAACTTAATTACCCCCCCCCCCCGTATCCTGTTGAACCCGGTGCAGATAATAGTCAGGGGTTCCATAAGACTGATTCTTTTAGACATTTCTGATGCAGGACAAAACAACTAGATAAACTAATTGTAAAGGAGAATACAATTAAGTATATAAAGATAAGCTACACAATAATGAAATAGAGATTCACTCTGCAAAAATATGAGGCAGTACCACCACTCGAGGAAGAAGTGGCAACGGTGGAAAAATTTAAAATAGGTTGAACTCCCAAGGCACCACTATGGCATCTATCGGCTCTGCCTGTGGGTCCCTAGACCGCGACCCGTATCTGGGTAGCTTGAAGTTGAGTCTGGACGCCATGAGGTCTATCTCTGGCGTCCCCCATCTGTTTCAGATCTCTGTAAACACCTCGGGATGGAGATACCAATCTCCCGGATGAAACGATCGTCTGCTGAGAAAGTCGGCTTCCCAGTTGTCCACACCCGGAATGTGGATCGCTGAGAGCAAACAATTGTGAGTCTCTTCCCATTCTAGGATACATGATACTTTCCTCATGGCTAGGGAGCTTCTCGTCCCCCCCCCCCCTGGTTCTTTGTGAAACGCGCGTCAGGGGTCCGACAGGAGTAGTTTCGTCTCTCCTTGTTGTCCTTCTTTTAATTTGCTTACTCAGGTTAAATGCATGATATGATGCTATATTGCTAATTACGTTATCAGCCTTCAGTCTTAGCCATAATTGTTAAATGTAATACAGCCCTCGGATTGTAAGGGCTAAGTTTACCTTAGCTTATTTTGGACTGTTGGCTGTTTATTATTATTGCTGATGCTCATTATAGTACATCAATATTTCCTCATAACCGAGTTTAAGTGTTTTTAATATTTCAGCCTTTGCTATTGTGTGTATGGTTTGTTCCTAGTTTATTTAATAAAGATCATAATGTATGAATGTGTTGGAACTTTTTAACTATTTAAAACTCTAATCGATACTACCTCATATTTTTGCACAGTGAATCTCTATTTCATTATTGTGGAGCTTACCTCTATATACTTAATTGTATTCTCCTTTACAATTAGTTTATCTAGTTGTTTTGTCTTACTTCTATTAAGACTCCACAACAGGTCGTGTTGTTAAAACTTAATTATAACAACTTTGTACCTATGATACCAGTATATCTGTATTACAACCACACCTCACATCACACAACTCTGTAACCCCCAAACCCTATAAGTTCTAAAATTTCTGATGCAGGGTTGTAAATATCAGAGAAGAAAAAGCAAAGTAAAAATAAACTCTAACATCCTAAAACTATGAGGCCTTCATGACAGTATCAAATATTGAAAAAGAATATGTACGTATCCTTCACTAGAGGGAGCTAGCTGGTTACTGGTGCCTGCACACATTTGTCTCTAGTGATTGGCTGACTAGATGTGCAAGGCTAGCTCTCAGTAGTGCAGTGCTGTTCCTTCAACAAAGGTAGTCAAGGAAATGAAGAAAATCTAAGAACAGAAGTAAATTGGAAAGATATTTAAAATATTGTATGTTCTTCATGAAAGAAAAACATTGGGATCCATGTCCCTTTAATAGTATGATTCATGATAATTATTGTAACAGTGTTGATTTTTAAGACAAAGTATATAAATATCAATTACCCTACGCTGAATTTCTATCAGCATGCCAAATAACAAATGCACCTTCCACATTTTACCCAACTGTTATCTATAGTTAAAGGGACACTAAACCCACAAGTTTTCTTTCACGATTCAGATAAATACAATTTTAAACAACATTCCAATTCACTTCTATTATCTAATTTGCTTCATTCTGTAGATATCCTTTGTTGAAGAAATAGCAATGCATATGGGTGAGCCAATCACACGAGGCATCTATGTGCAGCCACCAATCAGCAGCTACTGAGCCTATATAGATATGCTTTTCAGCAAAGGATATAAAAAGGAATGAAGCAAATTAGATAATAGAAGTAAACTAGAAAGTTGTTTAAAATTGCATGTTCTTTCTAAATCATGACAGAAAAAAATTTGGGTTTCATGTCCCTTTAATTCCTTATTATTTGCCACCTTTGTATTGTATAATTATAAATGAGCAGAGAAGGTTGCTGCATTAAGTAGTAACATTATAAGTTGCTAGTAGAGAATTAAAAATAAATAAACAGTCCCCCTCAACTCCTGAACATGTTTTGCCACGTTGTGGCTTTCTTAAATGGTGCAGCTCCGCTCCAGTGATATTTTTTATAGTGTATGTTGTGTGAACACTTCCACTGATAATGTCATCAACCAATGGGACCCATTCTATATCGCAGGCATCCTCCACGATATAGGCTAGTTAAATATGACTAGACATTACTTATATTACTTACACACATACACATACATATGTTGTGTGAGCCCCCCCCCCCCCCCAAAAAAAGAGATATGCATAAATTGCTGAATATTCTCACTAAGGTATACAGTTGGAGAAACAAAATGATTGGCTGGTGTGTGTTATATAACGAGAAAGCTATTTAAAGGTAATAAGCATTTTTGAATGCTATTATCTTTGTATGATAAACTTATTTATGATTAACTTTATTGAACCTATATTAAAAGGACTTTAAACAAGCCATTTACTAATCAAATAAAAAGGCTATGGCATCAATATGAAAACGGAAAGATAATTGTGTAGTTCTGAGAAGTTGCATAAGCCATACAACTTTACAACCCCACCTACAAAAAAAAACAAAAAACTTGAGGGCAAAAAAGGTGAGTGATGCACTTACACTATAGCTATACAAGTGACTTCTTAAGCTAATGGAAACTTCAAGTATATTTAACAGGACAGGTAACACATGGCCTTTCATTTACTGCTTATATATAAGTGGTATTTCAGAACCAGTACACGAATATGTAGAACATATAACTTAAACCCAAACACTCAGTGTATGCACAGTGCTTGAGAGTGCCAGGTGCAACTAATTAATTAGTATAAAAAAATAAATAAAAAAAGGGGAGAAGAGATACGCCTTTGACTACGGCCATGTCAGTATATGTTACTTATAACCATGTATCGCACTGTTAATAGCACCCTTACATGTAGTGTGAGAAGACAAATATTATATTGTTACATCTATGGGCTGTATTATGAGAACTATAAATATACACACACACACATACATATACACACACACACACACATACATTGCTATAAGAAGACAACCTGGCTGGATACCAATAAACCTGGTGTTTTCCGTTGACTAGGTTGCACTACTTGTGGAGGCCTCATCACTGGATCGTCCTTCTCACATCCTTATAGGAGAAAGTGTTATAAGCACAGATATCGCTTGACATGTACAACAACATATATTGTGTATTAACTCCATTGCACGTGTGGGCTTTTTTATGTCGGAAAGACTTGTGACGACCTCCGCACACGAATGGCGAACCATCGTTCTGCCATTCAGACAGCTATCAGCAAAGGATCCTCGGAGCAACCAGTGGCACGGCACTTTCAAGAATTACAACACAGTGTGACCGCTCTCAAGTATACAATTATCGATCATATCCCCCCCTATGAGCAGAGAAGGCGACCGCAACAGACACTAGTTCCAAAGGGACTTAACACCCATCTTGATTGGCAGGCATTTCTTTAGCATCCACAATCATTTTTTGAGAGCCACTGTCCATTTTCTTTTCTTTTGGTCTATTTTTCTTACTTTTTACTCTTTTTTTGTTTCTCACTCAGGTTTAGTAAATGGCATTCTTAGTGCTTATATAAGACAGACAGAGTCATTCATTTGCTTTTGAATGAATAAAATGGGATATTGTTATTTTCCATTGAGGACATTACATTTTGTGTTTTCATTTTTTCATTTTTTATTGTACACAGTAACATGCCTAAGCCGTATACTTACCGTTCATGCACTCCCGTTGTATTTGTTTGCTATGGCAACTCGTGAGGTGAATTCTGAATGGTGAACATGGCTTAAGTCAGACATTATTGTATCTGGTTTATTTTGTCAGGTATCCTTTTAGGTTATGTTTTGTATACAGTACTCTGCGTAAGCCGTTCTCTCTCTTGCCTTCCATGCACTCCTCCTGAATTGGTGTTGTTTGGTTGCTAATGCAACCTGTGAGGCATTCTCTGAATGGCGAACACGGCTTGCGCTCGATATTGTGTTACTCCATTCATCCTCGCTGTATCTGTGTATCACTATTGTTTGACGGTGCCTCTTGCCTCATTCTGTATGGATCGTGTCTTTTTGCTATGGATCCTTATCTAACTATTGTTTGTTTATTTGGTTGCTATGGCAACAGTGGATCTACAATCGGATACAACACAGACATTATGAAATGTATTAGATTGATGATATGCCATAAGGCTCTAGTTTAGATATTTCCTCTGTTTGGTCATTTATGATATTTTTATTTTCACATTTTTTAGCTTTACATTGATCCACGCTGCCCTGGATGTTGACGTCATTATTTGGGGCTTGTCCACCTGGAAGAACGTGGTGTCGAGCAGTCGTTTGCACTGGGTTATAAAGTTTGGTGGTGGGTAAGTTGTATTGTACATATTTGGTCTGAGGACCTAATTGGTCCGAAAACTTCACAAATAAAGTGAAATATTTAAGAAAGAAATGCCATTGGAGTGCGCTTCTATATCTATATCTGCTTTGCTGCACCCAGGGTTGTTGTTTGCTGACGTCTGGAGTGCGCTCTGTTTAATATCTATATACATCTATATCTATCTATCTATATCTATATATCTATATCTATATCTATATATATATATATATATATAAATATATATATATATATATATTATACACATACATACACAGCAAATGGTGTGTATGCACTCCCACTGTCAGTCAACAACCGCTAGGGTGCTCTTGGAAAAAGTAGAGAGAGTAAAAATAAGCACTCACTGGTCTTCAGATAACAGCGTCAATCAAAATCTTTATTGCATGCTCTCTGGGAATACAACCTACAGCACGCAATAAATATTTTGGTTGATGCTGTTATCTGAAGACCAGCGAGTACTTATTTTTACACACACACACACACACACATATATATATATATATATATATATATATATATATATATATATATATATATATATACATACACACACATATATATATATATATATACATACACACACATATACACATATATATATATATATATATATATATACATATATATATATATATATATATATATATATCTCAATTACTTAGCTTGAATTATGCCGAGTACAGCACATGCCTACTAATGAACATAAACCAATGAATCTATTCACCAAAAACAAATATTTCTTCTGGGAACTTCCCGTCTAGTCTAGTTAATGTGTTTAGAATTTCGAACTGTTGTAATAATATATCAACACACAACTTAATCTTGGGGAGAAAAAACAGTTCTCTATTCTTCTACAGAAGTCTGCTAATCTAATCTTTACATTTTTTTTTATAAATAGCAGGAAGTAGTAATAAAAAAATATGATATCATATGTTTCAGGGAAAAAAGCCAGTACTGAAGTTCCTATTATGGGCTAAAGGAAAGTCCTAACAAAGCACAGTGTATGGAGCCAGCTTTGCTATAATATAAATTGGCTGGCAGAACAAGTCACACCCCATAGAAAAGTGTGTAATATAATTCATGGGTTATTAAATAGTAATTCTGAATTTATTTTTTTCTGGAAAAAAATGAAAAATTAAAAAGGGGATTTAGTTCTGGTAGCTTTTTTTTTAAGGTATTTTGCTTTTCTGTGATCATACCTCTTATCCAATTCCCACAGACGTTCTGCAATTATTTTAGTATTTACAGTGTATAAAGACATGAGAAAAACGCATCTTCTTGAACATTTTTAGTTCAGCTTTTTTTTTTTTTTTTTTTTTTTTTAGAGTTCACAAACTATGGCACAAATTCGTTCTGCTTTTTCAGGGGGCTGTCATCGCTGACCTTTATGGTTACGGTAAGTTTTTATTTTCAACCACTCTATTCAATATGCCGTAGTCATGAAATGCCAAAGTACATATCACTCACCTTGTCTTTTAAGTTCCTCAATTAGCTCTTCTTTAAGATCTAGCTGCTCAGTGAGACGGGAAGCAGACTCGAGTGCACAGTTTGCTTCATCCAACCTTTCCTAAATTATGGAGGAAGGAAAAAGTTAAATATGAATATTTCACAAAATACCTGCAGAATAAAAAATAATCAAAAAACAGGAAGGAGGCTATATATAGCTGAATGCATACACATCTACAACAAAATGCTGTAAGAACATAACATTGCGCTATTGTTTGTATACAACTATGTGTTTAAACCCTGCAATTGGTTCATTGGATCACAATCACCAGTCATCCACAGGAAAATAATTTTATTGCAAGAGTAAAGGCGGAAGAAACCATGTGTGGATAATCCAGCAGTCAACTGTGTTAGATCCATGACAGTTTATCAGTTATAAAATAAGAAATGGAAACACAGGTGTTTAACGATTAGCAGACGGTAATGTAGAAGGAACAGGCTCATGAATATGAAGGTTATTTTTTAATATACACAAGCATAAAGAAGGGACAAGTCAAAGGCAATGGGTTCTTTACAAATACATGTAACCGCAAAATAAACCTCATATAAATTAGATTAAAAAAAAGTGAGAAAAGGAAATTTATGCTTACCTCATTAAGTCATTTATTTCATGATGGTGATAGTGCACAAGGCATCACATGTGGGAGTTACACTCAATACCACAAGAAAGAGGCAAGAAAAAAATTCTTACATACCAGACCATAAATCCTTTTCACTATCCCTCAATCCGTCAGTCATACATATGGGCAAGTAGGTGGGGGGAAACCAAAAAAGCAGGAAGGACAAAGCAGGGCAACAGAAGTGCAAAACACCTACTGCTGCCAACTGAGCAAAATAAAAGGGGCGGGGGTAGTGGACTCACACCATCATAAAATAAATTAATTTATCAGGTAAGTAAGCATAAATGTTGTTTTCTTTTATAATATAGTGACAGCCCAGAAGACATTGCATGTGGGAACCTATACCTTATCAGTGAAGTCCACAAGACGACCACGTAACAGAGGGGACAAAAAGTTAAGGCAGGTTTGTTACTGATCAAACACTATTGCCTATAGAACTTTCCTGGCAAAAGCATCCTCTGAAGAGGCATACACATCAAAGTTATAACATTAAAAAAAAATATATGCTTACCAGATAAATTCCTTTCTTTCCTGGCAGGGAGAGTCCATAACGACATTCCTTACTGTTGGGAATGCAACACCTGGCCACCAGGAGGAAGCAAGACACCCCAGCCAAAGGCTTAAATATCCCTCCCACTTCCCCCATGCTCAGTTATTCAGCCAAGGGAACGAGGCAATGGCTAATAAAAACAAAACTTTACAAGATAACAGTTTAATGTTAACAGTTGGCATGGGCTCAAACGGAGCCTGCTCAAAACACGAAGAACAAGATTGAGACTCCAAAGCGGAGTCACAGGTCTAAACACAGGTCTGAACCTAGTCAGATCCTTAACAAAGGACTGCTCATCTGGAAGCTTAGCTAATCTTTTGTGCAGCAACACCGACAGGGCCAATATCTGTCCCTTCAGAGAACTGTCAGATAGACCCTTCTCCAAACCATCTTGGAAAAAAGATAAAATTCTTGAAACTTTTACCTTATGCCAAGAAAAACCACACTCCTCACACCAGTGCAGGTAAGTTTGCCATACTTTATGGGTGATATGCCGAGTAATCGGCTTACGAGCTTGAATCAAAGTGTCTATGACACTCTCAGATAATCCTCTCCTGGCTAGGACTAGGCTTCAATCTCCCCGCAGTCAGCCTCAGAGATTCTAGATTTTGATGTAGGAAGGAACCCTGTATCAGCAGGTCCCTGCTTCAAGGTAACCTCCACGGAGGAGAAGAGGTCATTCTCACCAGATCCGTGAACCAGGTCCTTCGTAGCCAGGATGGAGCAATTAGAATCACAGATACAAGCTCCTGCTTGATGTGGGCCACCACATGAGGGAGAAGAGGCAATGGAGGAAAGAGATATACGAGTCTGAAGCTCCATGGAACAGCTAGAGCGTCTATTAACTCTGCTGGAGGATCCATCGATCTTGACCCTTGAGATACAACCTCCAGTACCCAAGGGTCCTGAACATCCATAAACCAAGTGTCTGAGAAAAAAGTCAGTCTGCCCCCTACTCAATCCGCTCCCGGATCGGGGGGCCGCCCCTTCATGCAGATTTGTTATCTGAGGGCTTCTTTGTCTGCTTGGACTTATTCCAAGACTGAGCAGGTTTCCAGGTACTCTTGGGTTGCACAGGCTTGGAGGACGATTGAGTTCTCTGGGAATAGTCCGAACGAAAGGAACGAAAATGCCGTAACTTAGGTCTATTCTTATCTAGCGAAAGAAAGCGCCCTTTCCTCCAGTAACAGTAGAAAAGATAGAGTCCAGACCTGGACCAAATAAAATGTTCCCCTTGTAAGGAAAGGAGTCAGGATTTAGAAACAGACCAAGATTTCAACCAGAGAGCTCTGCGAGCTAGAACCGCGAAGCCTTTGCGTTCAGACATATGGTATAATCTGCATATTCGCATCACAGATAAAGGAATTATGTATTCTTAAAGACTTAATCCTCTCCTTAATATCTTCGAGGGGAGATTCCACCTCGAAAAGTTCTGACAGAGAGTCACACCAGTAGGTGGCAGCCCCAGCGACAGCTGCAACAGCTGCCGCCAGTTGAAATAAAAATCCTGTGTGTTGAAACATTCTTCTCAGGAAACTTTCCAACTTCTTGTCCATGGGTTCCCTGAAGGAAAAACTATTTTCCAGAGGGATAGTGGTACACTTAGCTAGCGTCCAAATGGCACCATCCACCTTAGTGATGGAACCCCACAAATCCAGCTGAGAATCAGGGACCGGGAATAACTTTAAAAGTTGACGAAAGGGAAAAAGGAGTTCCAACTCTTTTCAATTCACTACTGATAATATTCACCATGCGAACTGGGACAGGAAAAGTTTGAGGAACCTTTCTGTCCTCATAAACCCTGTCCAACTTAGGAATCTTGGGTTCCTCTGGTTGTGTTGCTTCTGGAACCTCTAATGTAGACAAAACCTCCTTTAACAAAAAACGCAAATGCTCAATCTTAAATCTAAAGGAGGACTCCTCGGAAGGAGGGGGTGTAGTACATGAAGTCTCAGACTCCGAGAGCTCACCCTCTGAAGCTACAGAGGTTAACTCATCCTCGGACAATTGAGACATACTGGCTAAATCCAATTTTAAATTAGCTGAATCTAATTCAGTATAACTATGTTTAACCTTTCTCTTATGTTTCCCAGAGATAGGTAAGGCACTCAGGGACGCAGACACAGCAGATTGTAACTGCATGGTAAAGTCCGCCGGGAAAAAGCCCTCTCCAGCCGGAGTATTAGGCGTGCCGCAGGGAACTGCATGTGAAGCAGTTTGAGGGGATAGGGTAGACATCTCCCGGACCACAGAATCCTGAGAGGTTGACGGCTCAGAGGGACTCATTATGCTAGGGGGGTTAGCAGATTTAGCTCCCTTCTTAGACTTTAGAACGGTACCCAGGCAATTGGAACAAAATTGAGCAGGTGGACAAACCACCGCCTCCTTACAATATAAACAGGTATTATTAATTATAATAGAAGGTGCAGAACCTTCTAACATATTATCCTCAATTGCTGAAGATACAATCCCACAGTAAGGAAAAGATTTAAACAACAATTCCTCTAGGACTAATTTTAATAATAAAATGAGGCACCTTTATAATCCCAATGGCTGGGGCACTAACCACCTCCTAGACCCAGACAGTTGTAGAACGCTCTCTGTAGGATTGCCAGAGTTCCAGCAGTAAGATCACAAGGAAAACACAATGAGCCGCACCAGATTACGTGGTGCGCAAGAAGGGACCTCCCCTGCTATAAGAAAAAGCGTGCAAAGCTATTCGAAGCTGCACAACTCACAAAAATGAAAGTGAAACCTGTTCCATAGAGAACAAAGCAGTACATATATAAATATATATCCCCAAACTGTTCCAAATCAATCTCTGAAATAATAGCGATATGAACCCTTGATCCTATTGAGGTTATGAGGAGTCACACTGACCTGAATAACAGGAGTCCCTGCTAAATAGTAAATTAAAGTGGATTTACCCTCCAGGATCTATGCTGTGGAACAGATACAGCCTCTCAAGTGTGACAGACTTGCCACGGTGTTCCGACAGGTAACCTGAGTGCAAAAAGGCAAGTAGTGTAACTCATTAACACCGATTGCCCAGGAGCTATTAGATAGACAGTCTGGATCGCTTCGCAGAAAAACATAATTTATGTAAGAACTTACCTGATAAATTAATTTCTTTCATATTGGCAAGAGTCCATGAGCTAGTGACATATGGGATATACAATCCTACCAGGAGGGGCAAAGTTTCCCAAACCTCAAAATGCCTATAAATATACCCCTCACTACACCCACAATTCAGTTTAACGAATAGCCAAGAAGTGGGGTGATAAAGAAAGGAGTAGAAAGCATCAACAAAGGAAATTTGGAAATAATTGTGCTTTATACAAAAAATCATAACCACCATAAAAAGGGTGGGCCTCATGGACTCTTGCCAATATGAAAGAAATGAATTTATCAGGTAAGCTCTTACATAAATTATGTTGTTTTCTTTCATGCAATTGGCAAGAGTCCATGAGCTAGTGACATATGGGATATCAACACACAAGATGTGGAGTCTTCCACTCAAGAGTCACTAGAGAGGGAGGGAATAAAATAAAAACAGCCATATTCCGCTGAAAAAATTAATCCACAACCCAAAACAAAAATAAGTTTATTTCATCTTTGAAAGAAATTTTTTAAAATCAAAAGCAGAAGAATCAAACTGAAACAGCTGCCTGAAGAACTTTTCTACCAAAAACTGCTTCCAAAGAAGCAAATACATCAAAACGGTAGAATTTAGTAAATGTATGCAAAGAGGACCAAGTCGCCGCTTTGCAAATCTGATCAACTGAAGCTTCATTCTTAAAAGCCCACGAAGTGGAAACTGATCTAGTAGAATGAGCAGTAATTCTCTGAGGCGGGGCCTGACCCGACTCAAAATAAGCTTGATGAATCAAAAGTTTCAACCAAGACGCCAAGGAACTAGCAGAAGCCTTCTGACCTTTCCTAGGACCAGAAAATAAAACAAATAGACTAGAAGTCTTCCTGAAATCTTTAGTAGCTTCCACATAATATTTCAAAGCTCTTACCACATCCAAAGAATGTAAGGATCTCTCCAAAGAATTCTTAGGATTAGGACATAAGGAGGGGACAACAATTTCTCTACTAATGTTGTTAGAATTCACAACCTTAGGTAAAAATTGAAAAGAAGTCCGCAAAATTGCCTTATTCTGATGAAAAATCCGAAAAAGAGACTCACAAGAAAGAGCAGATAACTCAGAAACTCTTCTAGCAGAAGAGATAGCCAAAAGAAACAACACTTTCCAAGAAAGTAGTTTAATGTCCAAAGAATGCATTAGCTCAAATGGAGGAGCCTGTAACGTCTTCAGAACCAAATTAAGACTCCAAGGAGGAGAAATTGATTTAATGACAGGCTTAATACGAACTAAAGCCTGTACAAAACAGTGAATATCAGGAAGTATAGCAATCTTTCTGTGAAATAAAACAGAAAGAGCGGAGATTTGTCCTTTCAAGGAACTTGCAGACAAACCCTTATCCAAACCATCCTGAAGGAACTGTAAAATTCTAGGAATTCTAAAAGAATGCCAGGAGAATTTATGAGAAGAACACCATGAAATGTAAGTCTTCCAAACTCGATAATAAATCTTTCTAGAGACAGATTTACGAGCTTGTAACATAGTATTAATCACTGAGTCGGAGAAACCTCTATGACTTAGAACTAAGCGTTCAATTTCCACACCTTCAAATTTAATGATTTGAGATCCTGATGGAAAAACGGACCTTGAGATAGTAGGTCTGGCCGTAACAGAAGTGGTCAAGGCGGGCAACTGGACATCCGCACCAGATCCGCATACCAAAACCTGTGTGGCCATGCTGCAGCCACCAGCAAAACAAAAGACTGTTCCATGATGATTTTGGAGATCACTCTTGGAAGGAGAACTAGAGGAGGGAAGATGTAAGCAAGATGATAACACCAAGGAAGTGTCAGTGCATCCACTGCTTCTGCCTGAACATCCCTGGACCTGGACAGGTATCTGGGAAGTTTCTTGTTTAGATGAGAGTCCATGAGATCTCTCTCTGGAAGACCCCACATCTGAACAATCTGAGAAAACACATCCGGATGGAGAGACCACTCCCCTGGATGTAAAGTCTGGCGGCTGAGATAATCCGCCTCCCAATTGTCTAAACCTGGGATATGCACCGCAGAGATTAGACAGGAGCTGGATTCCGCCCAAGCAAGTATCCGAGATACTTCTTTCATAGCTTGGGGACTGTGAGTCCCACCCTGATGATTGACATAAGCCACAGTTGTGATATTGTCTGTCTGAAAACAAATGAACGGTCCTCTCTTTAGCAGAGGCCAAAACTGAAGAGCCCTGAGAATTGCACGGAGTTCTAAAATATTTATTGGTAATCTCGCCTCTTGAGATTTCCAAACCCCTTGTGCTGTCAGAGATCCCCAAACAGCTCCCCAACCTGAAAGACTCACATCTGTTGTGATCACAGTCCAGGTTGGCCGAACAAAAGAGGCCCCTTGAACCAAACGATGGTGATCTATCCACCATGTCAGAGAGTGTCGTACATTGGGATTCAAGGATATTAATTGTGATATCTTTGTATAATCCCTGCACCATTGATTCAGCATGCAAAGCTGTAGAGGTCTCACGTGAAAACGAGCAAAGGGGATCGCGTCATGAGACCTAAAACTTCCATGCACATGCCACTGAAGGGAATGACTGAGACTGAAGGTGCCGGCATGCTGCGACCAATTTTAAACGTCTCTTGTCTGTTAGAGACAGAGTCATGGGCAATGAATCTATCTGGAAACCTAAAAGGTGACCCTTGTCTGAGGAATCAAGAAACTTTTTGGTAAATTGATCCTCCAACCATGTTTCCGAAGAAACAACACTAGTTGATTTGTGTGAGATTCTCCAGTATGTAAAGACTGAGCTAGTAGCACGATATCGTCCAAATAAGGAAACGCCGCAATACCCTGTTCTCTGATTACAGATAGTAGGGCACCCAGAACCTTTGAAAAGATTCTTGGAGCTGTTGCTAGGCCAAATGGAAGAGCAACAAATTGGTAATGCTTGTCAAGAAAAGAGAATCTCAGAAACTGATAATGTTCTGGATGAATCGGAATATGAAGGTATGCATCCTGCAAGTCTATTGTGGACATATAATGTCCTTGCTGAACAAAAGGCAGAATAGTCCTTATAGTCACCATCTTGAAAGTTGGTACTCTTACATAACGATTCAAAATTTTCAGATCCAGAACTGGTCTGAACAAATTTTCTTTCTTTGCTGCAATGAATAGGTTTGAATAAAACCCCAAACCTTGTTACCCCTGAAGACTCCAGGTCTAAAACACACTTCAGAAAAGCCTGAGCTTTTACTGGATTTACAGGGATGCGTGAGAGAAAAAATCTTCTCACAGGAGGTCTTACTTTGAATCCTATTCGATACCCTTGAGAGACAATGCTCTGAATCCAATGATTTTGGACAGATTTTATCCAAACATCCTTGAAAAACCTTAATCTGTCCCCTACCAGCTGAGCTGGAATGAGGGCCGCACCTTCATGCGGACTTAGGGGCAGACTTTGGTTTCCTAAATGGCTTGGATTTATTCCAGTTTGAGGAAGGCTTCCAACTGCAAGCAGATTCCTTGGGAGGAGGATTGAGTTTTTGTTCCTTATTCTGACGAAAGGAACGAAAACGGTTAGAAGCCTTATATTTACCCTTAGGTTTTTTTATCCTGAGGCAAAAAAACTCCTTTTCCTCCAGTGATAGTTGAAATAATAGAATCCAACTGAGAACAAAATAAATTATTACCTTGGAAAGAAATAGTAATCTAGATTTAGATGTCATATCAGCATTCCAAGATTTAAGCCACAAAGCTCTTCTAGCTAATACAGCTAAAGACATGGATCTAACATCAATTTTGATAATATCAAAAATGGCATCACAAATAAAATTATTAGCATGTTGCAGTAAGCGAGTAATGCTAGATATGTCAGGATCCAATTCTTGTTGCGCTAAATTCTCCAACCAAAAAGTTGAGGCAGCCGCAACATCAGCCAAAGAAATAGCAGGTCTGAGAAGATGACCTGAATATAAATAGGCCTTCCTTAGATAAGATTCAAGCTTCCTATCTAAAGGATCCTTAAAGGAAGTACTATCTTCCATAGGAATAGTGGTACGTTTAGCAAGAGTAGAAATAGCCCCAGCAACTTTGGGGATTTTTTCCCAAAACTCTATAGATTTAGCTGGTAAAGGATACAATTTTTTAAACCTTGAAGAAGGAATAAAAGAAGTACCTGGCTTATTCCATTCCCTAGAAATCATATCAGAAATACAGGGAGTGCAGAATTATTAGGCAAGTTGTATTTTTGAGGATTAATTTTATTATTGAACAACAACCATGTTCTCAATGAACCCAAAAAAACTCATTAATATCAAAGCTAAATAGTTTTGGAAGTAGTTTTTAGTTATAGCTATTTTAGGGGGATATCTGTGTGTGCAGGTGACTATTACTGTGCATAATTATTAGGCAACTTAACAAAAAACAAATATATACCCATTTCAATTATTTATTTTTACCAGTGAAACCAATATAACATCTCAACATTCACAAATATACATTTCTGACATTCAAAAACAAAACAAAAACAAATCAGTGACCAATATAGCCACCTTTCTTTGCAAGGACACTCAAAAGCCTGCCATCCATGGATTCTGTCAGTGTTTTGATCTGTTCACCATCAACATTGCGTGCAGCAGCAACCACAGCCTCCCAGACACTGTTCAGAGAGGTGTACTGTTTTCCCTCCTTGTAAATCTCACATTTGATGATGGACCACAGGTTCTCAATGGGGTTCAGATCAGGTGAACAAGGAGGCCATGTCATTTCTTCTTTTATACCCTTTCTTGCCAGCCACACTGTGGAGTACTTGGACGCGTGTGATGGAGCATTGTCCTGCATGAAAATCATGTTTTTCTTGAAGGATGCAGACTTCTTCCTGTACCACTGCTTGAAGGTGTCTTCCAGAAACTGGCAGTAGGACTGGGAGTTGAGCTTGACTCCATCCTCAACCCGAAAAGGCCCCACAAGCTCATCTTTGATGATACCAGCCCAAACCAGTACTCCACCTCCACCTTGCTGGCGTCTGAGTCGGACTGGAGCTCTCTGCCCTTTACCAATCCAGCCACGGGCCCATCCATCAGGCCCATCAAGACTCACTCTCATTTCATCAGTCAATAAAACCTTAGAAAAATCAGTCTTGAGATATTTCTTGGCCCAGTCTTGACGTTTCAGCTTGTGTGTCTTGTTCAGTGGTGGTCGTCTTTCAGCCTTTCTTACCTTGGCCATGTCTCTGAGTATTGCACACCTTGTGCTTTTGGGCACTCCAGTGATGTTGCAGCTCTGAAATATGGCCAAACTGGTGGCAAGTGGCATCTTGGCAGCTGCACGCTTGACTTTTCTCAGTTCATGGGCAGTTATTTTGCGCCTTGGTTTTTCCACACGCTTCTTGCGACCCTGTTGACTATTTTGAATGAAACGCTTGATTGTTCGATGATCACGCTTCAGAAGCTTTGCAATTTTAAAAGTGCTGCATCCCTCTGCAAGATATCTCACTATTTTTGACTTTTCTGAGCCTGTCAAGTCCTTCTTTTGACCCATTTTGCCAAAGGAAAGGAAGTTGCCTAATAATTATGCACACCTGATATAGGGTGTTGATGTCATTAGACCACACCCCTTCTCATTACAGAGATGCACATCACCTAATATGCTTAATTGGTAGTAGGCTTTCGAGCCTATACAGCTTGGAGTAAGACAACATGCATAAAGAGGATGATGTGGTCAAAATACTCATTTGCCTAATAATTCTGCACTCCCTGTAGCTTCAGGAATAGGAAAAACTTTTGGAGAAACCACAGGAGGATTAAAAACAGAATGTAAATGTTTATTAGACTGAACGTCAATAGGACTGGTTACCTCAATATCCAAAGTAATTAACACCTCTTTTAATAAAGAACGCATATACTCTATTTTAAATAAATAAGTAGATTTGTCAGTGTCAATGTCTGAGGAAGGATATTCTGAATCAGATAGATCCTCATCAGAAGAGGATAAATTATTATGTTGCTGGTCATTTGAAATTTCATCAGCTAAATGAGAAGTTTTAAAAGACCTTTACGTTTATTAGAAGGTGGAAATGCAGACAAAGCCTTCAAAATAGAATCAGAAACAAATTCTATAAAATTTACAGGTTTATCATGTACATTAGAAGTTGAAGGAACTGCAACTGGCAATGTACTATTACTGATGGAAACACTATCTGCATGTAAAAGTTTATCATGACAACTATTACAAATGACATTTGGTGGAATAATTTATATACTTTTACAACAAATGCACTTAGCTTTGGTAGAACCGATGTCGGGCAGCAATGTTCCAGCAGAAACTTCTGAGGCAGGATCAGATTGGGACATCTTGCTCAATGTAAGAGAAAAAACAACATATAAAGCAAAATTATCTATTTCCTTATGTGACAGTTTCAGGAATGGGAAAAAATGCAAAAGCATATGCCTCTGATAGAGAAAAAAGCAAGAGGCAAACATCAATGGGGTATTGAAATAATGAAAAAAAAAATGTTGGCGCGGAAAAGGACGTTTATGATGCAACTTAGTCATTTCCAGCGTCATACGTGACGCCGAGACCTTTCACACGGCGGCGTCAGTGTCTTTTCCGGTTATTTAAATAACCAGAAATGACACTTGCGTCACTAATGACGCCGCTGTGTGAAAGGTCTCGGCGTCACGTATGACGCCGGAAATGACAAAGTTGCATCAAACGTTTTTCCGCGCCAAAAAAAATTTCACGCCAAGAATGACGCAATAAAGTTTAGCATTTGACGCACCCGCGGCCCTAATACCGGCAATCGCCAATTGAAAAAAAGACTAAAATCCCAGGTAAGAAATAAATTTCTTAAAATGTTTAAATTCCCCAAATATGAAACTGACAGTCTGCTGAAGGAAATACATGAACCTGACTCATGGCAAATATAAGTACAATATATATTTAGAACTTTATATAAATGCATAAAGTGCCAAACCATAGCTGAGGTGTCTTAAATAATAAAAAACATACTTACTAAAAGACACCCATCCACATATAGCAGATAGCCAAACCAGTACTAAAACAGTTATTAGTAGAGGTAATGGTAAATTGAGAGTATATCGTCGATCTGAAAAGGGAGGTAGGAGATGAATCTCTACGACCGATAACAGAGAACCTATGGAATAGACCCACGTTCGGGAAATCATCGTATTCAAATAAGTGATACTCCCTTCAAGTCCCTCTGACATTCGCTGTATGAATCGGGCTTCAACAATGCTGAGAAGCGCATATCAACGTAGAAATCTTTGCACAAACTTACTTCACCACCTCCATAGGAGGCAAAGTTTGTAAAACTGAATTGTGGGTGTGGTGAGGGGTGTATTTATAGGCATTTTGAGGTTTGGGAAACTTTGCCCCTCCTGGTAGGGTTGTATATCCCATATGTCACTAGCTCATGGACTCTTGCCAATTACATGAAAGAAAACTTTACCTGCATCTCCAGACTCTAACATTCATCAATACTCTCACTAAGAGGTTTATATGATTACTTAAAACTCCAGTCCTTTCTTGAAGGGAACATTCCCATTTAAGGTCTATCCGAATCTTCTGACACTTCTCTGCCATCCTCCTCTAGTGACGAAAGGCAAAGAATGACTGGGGATGGGGGAAGTGGGGGGGATATTTAAGCAGTTGGCTGGGGTGTCAATGTTTGTTATGTTTCCCAACAGTAAAGAAAGTTGTCGTGGACACCCCCTGCCTTATGGAAAGAAAAAGTATGATCACATAGCCGCCTTAAAATCTCTTCTATGCAAGCCTCATCACGGAAGGTCCAAGAAGTGGCAATTGCTCTAGTAGAAGCAGTAGTAATGCGCTCAGGGGTAGTCTTCCCCTCAACCAGATATGCCTTATGAACTAAGGCAACTGCAGTAAATGTCTGACCCTTACAAGATGCAGAAAAATGAACAGAGAAGAAAACCTAAAACATTTTGTAGCTTTAACATAGAATTTTAAAGCTCTCACAACATTCAAGTTGTGAAGAAGTCATTCCTTAGAACGCTTTGGAGCTGGACATAAGGAAGGAACCACAATTTTCTGGTTGATAGTATCTGTAGATGCAACAATAGGGAGAAAGGAATATCTAGCTCAAAGAACCGACTGAGGACCTGGCACAATTTCAGGACAGCTTGTGATTCAAACAAGAGACGATATATCTATTTCTGGCAAGCCCCAATGTCTGATTATTTTGTCGAAAACCTCCTGGTTCAGAGATCCCTGCCAGGGGTAAAAAAAACGGTGAATAAGAAGTCTGCCTTCCAAATGTTTACACCTTAGATGTGGATAGATGATTATCCTGTAATAATGATGCTTCACCTAACTGATAATGCGGGACGCTTCCCCTTTGTGATTGATGTAAGCCACTGCAGAGACATTGTCAGATTGCAAATGTAGAACAGATCCCTGTCTGAGGTTGGGCCAACTCTGCAGAGCACTGAAGACTGCAAAGAAATCCGGATTATTAATTGTTAATCTCACCTCCATCTTGCAAACATTTGACTGAGGGATTCAGGGAGAGTAGAAAAGATGTAAGTTTTGGTATGAAGGGCTGTTTTTGCATCCTCCTAGTGGACCGGAGTATACTTCCCACATGTGATGTCTTTTGGATTCTCGCCATCTGATAAAGAAACTGAACTAAATCTTCAAGATAAGACTATTCCATAGAAAGAGAACAGCAGCAGCCTCCTTACTACCCAAAAAGGTGCATCACCCATTTGATAGCATAGTAGATCCACTTTCCCCTTTGTATAGCACATGGTTGAAGTGATAAAGGGACAAACACTAAATGTATTTTAGAAGCATAGTATTTGAGATTATTCCCTGATTACCCCTAGTCGTGGGCGCTGCCATACTGAAATCTATCATTCACTACATTACAGTGCTGATGTGTTTGCACAAGTGCAACTCTACTTCAGATACCTGCAATTTAACTGTGGGTCCAAAATAGTGGCATCCATAATTAGAGAGAGGTGTAAGACAAGTATATAGTGCTTAATGTCCGTTTAATAGCAGTTGCTTAACACATCAGACAAATGGTTTTAAGTGTCAGTTTTAAAACTATGCCTTTCTGTAAGCCAATAGTAAATGTATATGACACCTCATTGTATGGAGAGAATCTCCTCTCTTAAATAATGGACCATATGACCATTTAGGTATCCCATGGTCGGTGTGAAAAAGGCAATTATGTAAACCATTTGGAAGATATGACAAAAAGATAAGCAGGAAAAAGAAAATTTATACTTACCTGATAAATTTGTTTCTTTTTAGACACGATGAGTCCACAGATCATCTTTATTACTTATGGGATATACACCTCCTGGTCAGCAGGTGGCAGCAAAGAGCACCACATCAGAGCTGTTAAATAGCTCCTCCCTTCCCTCCCACTCCAGTCATTCAACCGAAGTTAGGAAGAGAAAGAAAAAGCCAAGGTGCAGAGGTGTCTGAAGCTTACAATAATTAACAACCTGTCTTAAAAGAACAGGACTCATCGTGTCTAAAAAGAAATAAATTTATCAGGTAAGCATAAATTTTCTTTTCTTTTTAAAGACACGATGAGTCCACGGATCATCTTCATTACTTATGGGATACAATACCCAAGCTAGAGTACACAGATAAGGGACGGACAAGACAGGGAACCTAAACAGAAGGCACCACTGCTTGAAGAACCTTTCTCCCAAAAAGCTGCCTAAGCCGAGGCAAAAGTATCAAATTTATAGAATTTTGAAAAAGTATAAAGAGAGGACCAAGTTGCAGCCTTGCAAATCTGTTCTACAGAAGCTTCATTTTTGAATGGATGATACTCTCAGCAAAAAAAGAAAGAGGTAGCCGTAGTTTTCTGACCCTTTCGTTTTCCAGAGAAAATTACAAACGAAGAAGAGGACTGACGAAAATCCTTAGTTGCATGTAAATAAAATTTTAAAGCATGGACCACATCTAAATTGTGCAAAAGACGTTCTTTCTGAGAAGAAGGATTAGGACACAACGAAGGAACCACAATCTCCTGGTTAATGTTCCTATCTGAAACAACCTTAGGAAGAAAACCTAGCTTAGTACGGGAAACTACCTTACCTGAATGGAAAATAAGATAAGGTGAAGTGTACTGCAACGCCGAGAGCTCAGACACTCTACGAGCTGAAGAAATAGCAACAAGAAATAAAACTTTCCAAGATAATAACTTAATATTTAAGGAATGCATAAGCTCAAACGGAGTCCCCTGAAGAACTTTGAGAACTAAATTCAGACTCCATGGAGGAGTAACTGGTTTGAACACAGGCCTGATCTTAACCAAGTCCTGCCAAAAAGATTGTACATCTGGAACATCTGCCAGACGTTTGTGTAACAAAATAGATAAAGCAGAGATTTGAACCTTTAGGGAACTTGTCGATAAACCCTTCACCAAACCTTCTTGGAGAAAAGACAAAATTCTGGGAATCCTAACTCTACTCCATGAGTAGTCCTTGGATTCACACCAATAGCAATATTTACGCCATATCTTATGGTAATCCTTCTAGTGACAGGCTTGCGAAGCCTGAATCATGGTCTCTATGACCGAATCAAAAACCCCGCTTGGATAAGATTAAGCATTCAATCTCCAAGCAGTCAGCTTCAGAGAAACTAAATTTGGGTGAAGGAAGGGCCCCTGTATTAGAAGGTCCTACCTCAACGGAAGTCTCCAAATGTGGCAGAGATGACATGTCCACCAGATCTGCATACCAAATCCTACAAGGCCAAGCAGGAGCAATGAGGATCACCGATGCCTTCTCCTGTTTGATTCGAGCAATGACCCGAGGAAGAAGTGCAAATGGGGGAAATAGGTATGCTAGGTTGATGGACCAATGAACCGCCAGAGCATCTATCAGTTCCGCTTGGGGATCCCTGGACCTCGACCCGTATCTCGGGAGCTTGGCATTCTGACGAGATGCCATGAGATCTAACTCCGGCCGACCAAATGTGAGAATCAGGTTGGAGAACACTTCCGGATGGAGTTCCCACTCTCCCGGATGAAAAGTCTGCCTGCTCAGAAAGTTCGCCTCATAGTTGTCCACCCCTGGGATGTGGCTCACTGACAGATGGAAAGAATGGGCCTCCGCCCACCGGATTATCTTGGCTACCTCGGTCATCGCTAAGGAACTCCTCGTTCCTCCCTGATGATTGATGTAAGCCCCTGATGTTATGTTGTCTGACTGGAATCTGATAAACTGGGCCGAAGCCAACTGAGGCCAGGCCAGAACAGCATTGAAGATCGCTCTTAGTTCCAGGATGTTTATAGGAAGAACAGACTCTGCCTGAGTCCATACTCCCTGAGCCTTTAGGGAACCCCAGACAGCTCCCCACCCTAGAAGGCTGGGGTCTGTTATCACAATCATCCAGGACGGTCTGCGCGAAAGCAGGTTCCCTGGGATAGATGATCCAGAGACGACCATCATTGAAGACAGTCCCTCATCTCCTGTTCCAGGGTTATTCGAGGAGAAGTCTGCATAATCTCCATTCCACTGCCTGAGCATGTTTAACTGCAGAGGCCTGAGGTGGAACCGAGCAAACGGGATGATGTCCATTGCCGCCACCATCAGTTCGATTAATTACATGCACTGAGCCACTGACGGCCGAGGAGTGGACTGAAGGGTTCGACAGGTATCTAGAATCTTTGATTTCCTGACCTCTGTCAGAAAAATCCTCATAGATATAGAATCGATTAGAGTTCCCAAGAAAGTCACCCTTGTCTTCGGGATTAAGTAACTCTTTTCCAGATTTACCTTCTCCCCCTGAGTTCTCAGGAAGGATAGCACAACGTCGGTATGAGATCTTGCTTGTTGACAAGATGGCGCCTGGAGTAGAATATCATCCAGATAAGGTGCCACCGCAATGCCCCGCGGTCTTAGAACTGCCAGCAGAGACCCCAGAACCTTTGAAAATTCTGGTTGCCGTGGCCAAGCCTGAACGAACTGAAAGTGTTTGTTCAGAAAGACAAACCTCAGGAACCTGTGATCTCTGTGGATAGGAACATGCAGATATGCATCCTTTAAATCCAATGTCATCATAAATGGACCCTCCTGGATCAATGGAAGAATGGTACGAATAGTTTCCATCTTGAATGATGGAACTCTGAGAAACTTCCCTCCTTCGTGGGAACTACAAACAGATTTGAATAAAAACCCTGCCCCTGTTCCTGTACTGGAACAATCACTCCCAGGGAGGAGAGGTCTCTTACACAATGTAAGAACGCTTCTTTTTTTATCTGGTTTGCAGATAATCTTGAAGAAGAAATCTTCCTCGGGGAGGAAAATTTTTGAACTCCAGTTTGTATCCCTGAGACACTATTTCTATTGCCCAGGGATCCTGAACGTCCCAAACCCAAGCCTGAACGAAGAAGGAAAGTCTGCCCCCTACCAGATCTGGTCCCGGAACGGGGGCATGCCATTCATGCTGTTTTGGATTCAACAGCAGGCTTCTTGGATTGTTTACCCTTGTTCCAAGACTTGTTGGGTCTCCAAGTAGGCTTAGATTGTTCTGGTTTAGAGGAGGAAGAGAAAGAATTTCCCTTGAAATTTCGAAAGGAACAAAAATTACTGTGTCGTCCTTTCTGCTTGTTTCTCTTATCCTGAGGAAGGAGATGACCCTTACCTCCCGTAATATCAGAGATAATTTCCGTCAGGCCAGGTCCAAACAAGGTCTTCCCCTTGTAAGGAATCGCTAGAAGCTTAGACTTAGATGACACGTTCGCAGACCAAGAATTTAACCATAAGGCTCTGCGGGCTAGGATAGAGAACCCCGAACTCTTAGCTGCCAAGTTAGTAATTTGCAAAGAAGCGTCCGTAATAAAAGGCATTAGCTAACTTCAGAGCTTTAATCCTATCTTGGACCTCCTCTAAGGAAGTCTCAGTCTTGAGAGACTCGGACAAAGCATCAAACCAATAAGCTGCTGCACTAGTGACAGTAGCAATGCACACAGCTGCCGGCAATAGCAGACCCTGGTGAACAAATCTTTTTAAGTAGACCCTCAAACTTTTTGTCCATGGGATCTTTAAAAGCACAACTATCCTCAATGGGAATAGTAGTTCGCTTGGCTAAGGTGGAAATAGCCCCTTCCACCTTAGGAACCATTTGCCAAGCTTCCCTGACAGCGTCAGCTACAGGAAACATCTTTTTGAAAATAGGAGATGGAGAGAAGGGAATACCTGGTCTCTCCCATTCCTTAGAAACAATCTCCGAAGCTCGCTTAGGAACTGGAAAAACATCTGATTAAGAAGGAACTTCAAAATATCTGTCCAATTTACTAGACTTTGCAGGAGCAACCACTACTGTGGAATCACAGTCGTCTAAGGTAACCAAAACCTCCCCTGAGTAACAGGCGGAGGTGTTCTAGTTTAAATCTGAAAGAGACAACCTCTGAATCAGTCAAAGGCAATGAACTCTCTGAATCTGCAATTTCGTTACTGTGTCTTTAAATTTTAAAATGTCAACTATTTTACTGCAGTAGGAAAAAAAAGATGTATTCTTAGTTAACTAAAGTAAATTCAGACCCCCTTACAGCTCAGCAGCTCTGCTGAGGTGCCTACCTGCCAACCGGACTCACTGCTATGTCTGTAGCGATCCGGATACTAAGGTCTGTATAGCGCTAAAACCGCTTGCTCAATTTATGCAACAACCATGCGGTTCGAGTGCGACGTTGCTCAGACGTCCATAACACACTAGATAAGGCTGAATACTGCGCAGCTTAGAGAAAACGCGCAAAACGATAGCCCCCGCCCATTGTGGGCGTTACCAAACAAACATAACCCGACCGGCTTCATAGAAAAATAAGCCGTTAGGGAAATTAACCACCGTAATGTTAAATAAGCTCATCTCCTAGCCCCAGTGCTCCTGTACTTGTGCTGTCCAAAAGAAAAAAACTCTCCATCATAGAGAGTAAATGTCCCAACATAAAGAGCCCCATGTTTCTGAGCCTTATGTGAAATGTGTCTCATTAAAATGCCCACTTTCCTCTGAGCTTTTTATTTTCCCAGAATAAAAAAAGTCAGCACTTACCTTAACGCTGTCCGACAGCAAGACAGTCCAGCAGGTTTAAGATGTCCTCTCCCTCCCATAGCCCTGTGGAAAATGATAAAGCCTGAGTTAAGTTTGCTTAGGCTATCAGGATTAGGGCAACATAAATATATGGGAGGCGCAGTGAGAATTATGTCCCACCAGTTCCCATTGCTCTAAAGTCATCAAAAGCTCTACTGAAGAGACTGATATGGACTACGGCTACACCCAAGAACAAAGCAGCACTCTCTGGCACTACTTTAAAAATAATAAACACTTGATTGAAGAATCTTTTATAACACCTAACTTTACCTCTTCCTAACACTAACATAGGCAAAGAGAATGACTGGAGTTGAAGGGAAGGGGGGAGCTATTTCACAGCTCTGCTGTGGTGCTCTTTGCCTCCTCCCGCTGACCAGGAGGTGAATATCCAATTAGTAATTAAGATGATCCATGGACTCACCGTGTCTTTAAAAAGAAAAAGTGCAGCTTTGGCTTTCTGGTCTTCGTCCATTAAAAAGGAACAATTTTTGATTGGGAAGTGTTACTCAGGTTAGCCAAGATATGTACTATTGATAAGAGCTGTTTAAACACAGACCAAAATAGATTAATAACCTGAACAAAAAATTGGATGTCAGTCTGCAGAGAAATTCTTATGTTGGTGCTAAGGATTGAACCCTAAGGGAACAAAAGCTTCTTTAGCTAGATCTATTTCATGATTTCGCATTTGCTTCTTTGGAACAATGAATGTGTGTGCATAAAACCATTCACAATATAAGTAACCGGGCATGGTTGTTAATATGGTTTGAATCATGATGTTTTTCTTGGCTCTAACAGGACTGGGGAAGCACCTTATCTTAAAAAGGCTTTTGACTGAAGCTTATTGTATAGAATTTGGATGCTGTTGTACGGTATTACCAATCAATGTACATGATGTAGTTCCTAACCAAGGGTTCTATTGATGCTTACAAATATATAAGCTTATCTCATAATTGAGAATGTGGTTGCAAATTCAAGAACTTTTATTAACCTACAACAAGTATCATAGTATAAAACCAGATGGTTATAGATCCGGTCACTTAGACAGTACCTATCACAGGACAAACAAAACCCTGATACTTAAAATGATCTTCTTTGTAAGCTTTTCAATTTCTTAGCCAGAAATGAGGAGCAGGGGAAAACCAACAGATGTCTGTAAGCTGCGTGATGTAAACGCATGAACACCTGAACAATGTTTCAAAGCGATTCAAATGTTTAACACAGGAAAACAGAAACAAATGTCAACTCTTGAGTTATTACGGTAATTTATTTGTAAATTGCAGTGCACTATTTCCAGATGGTTTTGCTGTACAATGTACAAATATAGCCTTTTTATTTCATTTTAATGCATTTAAGTGCCCCTTTAACTACTAAATAGCTTAAAGGGAAAGTAAAGTCGATATTAAACATTTACTTTTCAAATAGAGAGTGTAATTTTAAACAACTTACCATTATATTTCTATTAACAAATTTCCTTTGATAATATATATATATATATATATATATATATATATATATATGTGTGTGTGTGTGTGTGTGTGTTATTTAAGGATACACAGGTAGGTCTCATTTTGCACCATGGCGCCTGTTCCAAGGGATAATGTGACCACTATTGAAGAAGCTGTTCCACAGGCTTCTTAGCTGAAATCAAGAGATTTTTGCCACCTGCATTTGTATTCAGCAAAAAATAAATAAATAAAAGGACTTCACTGGCTGGTGGCTGGTAAACTTAACTCCCAACTGCCTTACTGATGGATAACAACATGCCTTGTAAACAAACAATTACATTGTTGCTTACATTTACAGCATTCATTTTAAAGCTTTAAAGGGACACTGAACCCATATTTTTTCTTTCATCATTAAGCTAGAGCATGCGATTTTAAGCAACATTCTAATTTACTCCTATTATCAATTTGTCTTCATTCTCTTGCTATCTTTATTTGAAAAGCAAGAATGTAAGTTTAGAAGGTTAATCTTAATATTTGAAGAGTCCCCAATTCTGGTACAGAACAATCTCCACATCCTACCCTTCAAATTACCCCCTATAGGCAATTGTGCTCCAAGTTGGAATTTCAAACATAGAAAATCACAAAGCCTACCAAGTGTGGTACTTTTTCCTTTTATTAAATCTACTTGGGCCTGGTGGTTAATAGATAATGATGAGCACTATGATCTGTCACTGTTTTCCACAGTTAAAATGAATTCACCTAACTGCTATACCAGCTATACTAGACCAGTTTTATATTCAAGTATTTTTTTGTTATATCGCATAATTTTGATGTTTCTAGTTTATTACTATATGAATCACTCATCTGACATATCATTTGCTAGTTAAAGGGACATAATACTCATATGCTAAATCACTTGAAACTGATGCAGTATAACTGTAAAAAGCTGACAGGAAAATATCACATGAGCATCTCTATGTAAAAAAGGAAGATATTTTACCTCACAATCTCCTCAGCTCAGCAGAGTAAGTTCTGTGTAAAAAGTTATACTCAACTGCTCCCAGCTGCAGGTAAAAAAATTATAAAAAATGAAGAAATGAACAGCAGCATCAGCAGTGCTGAGGTCATGAACTTTTACTGTGATCTCATGAGATTTGACTTGACTCTCATGAGATTTCATTGTAAACTTCCTTTACCTGATTGGTGAAATAAGATGAGAGTGCACGATGCTCATCCCTTCAGATGTCCCAGGACAGACACACTAAAATGCTGCTTAGAAATCCTTTACAATGGGAGGTGGCTACTGAGGAACTTTTGAGGTAAAATATCTTTCTTTTTTACATAGAGAAGTTCAGGAGATATTTTCTAGTCAGCTTTTTACAGCTATGCTGCATCACTTTCAAGTGTTTAAACATTTGGGTATTATGGCCCTTTAATAATTTGTAACTTCAAGGTCCAAAAGTGACCATCTAGTGGTTACCAAGAGAGAGACATTATGCACAACCAAATAGCCCACAAGTGGTAAGTTTAGTAACCACTCATACGAGTACATTAGTTATGAAAAAAAAAAAAACACTTAAAAACAACCAAATACAATTGGGGGTATATTAATAGCACGCTGTGAAATCCGATTGTAGGATTAACAAAATTTATGCTTACCTGATACATTTCTTTCTTTCTTTCTTGACACGGTGAGTCCACGGATCATCTTTAATCACTGTTGGGAATACCACTCCTGGCCAGCAGGAGGAGGCCAAGAGCACCACAGCAAAGCTGTTAAATATCACTTCCCTACCCACAACCCCCAGTCATTCGACCAAGGGAAAGGAGAGAAAGGAGATAACACAAAGTGCAGAGGTGCCTGAGGTTTATATACCAAAAGACTGTTTACCTCTAAAGGGGAGGGTTTACCTCTAAAGTTACAAAAGGAACGAAAATTACTCTGACTACCTGTTTATTCCTCTTATCCTGAGGGAGAAAAGATCCCTTTCCTCCTGTAATATCTGAAATTATTTCAGCCAAGCCAGGCCCAAACAAAGTCTTACCCTTGTAGGGGATCGCCAAGAGCTTGGACTTAGAGGAAACATCCGCAGACCAGGACTTCAACATAAGGCTCTGCGGGCTAGTACTGCAAAAGCAGACATTTTTGCTCCTAACTTAAAGGGACACTGAACCCAATTTTTTTCTATTGTGATTCAGATAGAGCATGCAATTTTAAGCAACTTTCTAATTTACTCCTATTATCAAATTATTTTCATTCTCTTGGTATCTTTATTTGAAATGCAAGAATGTAAGTTTAGATGCCGGCCCATTTTGGGGTGAACACACTGTGTTGTTCTTGCTGATTGGTGGGTAAATTCACCTACCAATAAACAAGTGCTTTCCATGGTCTGAACCAAAAAAATTGCTTCAATGCCTTCTTTTTCAAATAAAGAAAGCAAGAGAACGAAGAAAAATTAATAGGAGTAAATTAGAAAGTTGTTTAAAATTGCATGCTCTATCTGAATCACGAAAGAAAAAAATTGGGTTCAGTGTCCCTTTAATGACTTGTAAGGAAGCGTCCGTGATAAAGGAATTGGCTAGCTTAAGAGCCTTAATCCTGTCCTGGATCTCCTCAAGAGGAGTATCTGTCTGAATAGAATCAGACAAGGCATCAAACCAGTAGGCTGCTGCACTGGTGACAGTGGCAATACACATTAGAGACCTTGGTGTACATACATCTTCTTTAGTAAAGCCTCCAACTTCTTATCCATCGGATCTTTAAAAGAACAACTATCCTCTATGGGAATAGTGGTCCTCTTTGCCAAAGTAGATATTGTACCTTTCACCTTAGGAACCATCTGCCATGACTCCACCGCGGAGGGAACATCAAAGTACTTGTTCAGTTTACTAGACTTCTTAGGGATAACTACGACAGTCATGTCGGAGTCGTCCAAAGTAGCCAAAACCTCCTTAAGTAACAGACGGAGGTGTTCCAGCTTAAATCTGAAGGATATAACTTCAGCATCAGAAGAAGAAATTATAATAACTGAATCTGAGATTTCACCCTCAGACGCTACCGAAGTATCTTCCTCTACAGACTTCTGAGAGGAAGCACCCTGAGTAGCCACAACTGGATCAGAAATCTTACCAACTGATTCTTTAAAATTTCCTCTTGCGCTTTCCTTGCAGCATAGGGATAGCAGGATACCTGGGCAGCAATTTCTTGCAAAGAAACTCCAGGGCAGGGAGGAAACGCAGGGCACTGCATGTGTGGACGAAAAAGATTGGGACGCTTGTTGAGAAAGCTGTGGCATATTTGAGACAGGAGGCACCTGAACAGCATCCGCCATAGGTAATGATGACTAAGTAAAAAGTATATCCCTGTAACACAAGGTTCTTTCAATACATTCAGAACAAAAAGATACAGGTGGTTCCACCGGGGAGTCATAACAGAGACTATATGTAACACTCTGCAAGGCCTCTTGATCCATCCTAATGCAGATAAAAACAGAAAATAACAAAAGAAAACAAAAAAAAAATTATTTTATTCTGTTAAGGGTTTACTAAAAAAACCTTTACTGTCCCTTTACATAAAAAAATGTTTCTTACAAAAAGTTTTATTAAACGAGCAAATAACTTAATATACTCCGAGGCACACTCTACATCTCAGCACATTGCTGAGGTGCCTACCTGATCCTGCTGACAAGCTTGAGGCGAAATTGAAAATGCACCGGTTCAAATTCCGGAACTCCGCAATCAAATGTCTAATCACTTCTCACTAGAAGAGAGCCGTCTAACTGAGCTGCATAGCCAGTCCGGAACTGAGTCCGGAAAGTGATCCTAAACAGGCTGCCGCCTCTGAAGAAAACCGCCCCTCTAATCAGGGGTGGTCCCAGCGGCCATTCAGACCGCAGTGAAAACATTTTTTTCCAAAGGAATGCATGGCCGAGTCTTTTACAGTAAAAACTAAACACACTCCTCCACATGTTCCTTAACCGGATTCCCCCAAGTAAAGGGTACACATTAAGCCAAAGAAATAAAATTATCAAACACTCCCCAACGTCCACAGTGCCTGCTATCTGCCCTGCAATTAACCCTAATAGGGCCAATGATGCAAAGCCCCCCTGCAGAATTAACTGCTTTAATTGCCAAAGTTTCCCTCTTTAAAATAAAGAAAATGTATACTTGGCACTTAACTGAACTTCAAGCTGCCCAGCAGATTGGCAGCTCACCTGGTTTGAGAGGGTGCCATCCCTCACATGGACCTGTTGAAAAAGAAAAGACTGAGTAAGCTTACTCAGGCTTTCTGAATAGGGCAGCAGAACTGTTAGGGAAAACGCAGAGGGGATTATACCCCACAAGTTCCCAATTGCTTAAAAGCCACCACTGCCCTACTGAAGAGACTGACGTGGGCTAAGGCTAGACCCTAGGAAAAGATCAGAGCAAACCTACTCTGCTTTAAAATAATAAAATCTTAATTGTAGAATCAGACACCGATGCTTCACCTCCTCCTTGCACCGCAGGCAAAGAACTTTGCTGTGGTGCTCTTTGCCTCCTCCTGCTGACCAGGAGTGATATTCCCAACAGAAATTAATGATGATCCGTGGACTCACTGTGTCATTAGAAAGAAAACTAGTGGCAAGAGAGATCAACCTCTGTTTATAACCCAGTTTAATTCTAATTTTAAGGTGATAAAAAATGTGTTGACTAAACACTGGCCAATCTTCTAAAGAGATCCAGTACTGAAGAAAACGTGGGAGGCTATAACGAATTTAATTTTTAAAAGAGCACCGACCTTGAAACAGAGACTGGCGCATAGTAAGGTAGTATCGAAGAGAAACAAAGTTAGAAGATCTGTTTTACTTATATCTTCATAAAAACAAGTTGAGGTCTACAAATGTGGACATAAAAGGAGCTTAATGTGCCATTATATCACACATCAGTCACAGAACATTATAGCTAATGTTACAGAAGAGGAATTCAATATCCAGGGGCGTGTCTCCTGCAACTCGATGATTGTGGTATATGTCCTAACTTGCGAGCGTGGCCTTTAAGGCGCACCACTCGACACCAACAAAGGATAATTGAAACACAGTGTGTCTAGACATTGCGTTCATGAACACATTAAAAGGAGAATGTTGATATTCGATCACTCCCTTAGAGAGTATGCCCCCATCCCACAAATAACACAGGTTCAGTAAATTGCACCAGAGAGAAACTTACTGGATTTATAAAATTTCAATCATTGTTTCCATCTGGTCTCAATGAGGTTATAGATTCTGCTGTGTTTAGTCAAGTTGGATTTTAATTCTAAATTTTATTGAATAATAATAATAAAATTTCTGAACCATAGTTTATGGTAGTGATCTGTAGCGATCACAGACCAGGTAGGATAAGCAAAAGAAGCCCCCTGAATAATGAACTGATGATCCAGCCACCAAATTCCAAAAAAATCCACAGCATCAAGGATATATTCACAACTTTATTGGAACATCTGGGTCAGACGGATATTATAAGCAACGTTTAGGGTTAACAACCCTTAAAGGGACAGTATACACTCATTTTCATATAACTGCATGTAATAGACACTACTATAAAGAATAATATGCACAGATACCGATATAAAAATACAGTATAAAACTGTTTAAAAAGTTACTTAGAAGCTCTCAGTTTAGTTCTGTTGAAAAGGTAGCTGGAAAGCCCACTGCAAGTGGGAAATAAGACACTCCCACTCCCCCTTCTTTTGCATATGCAAAGACCCTTTGGGGCTTGATTAGCAGTCTGAAAATCAGAGCAATGTTATTTAAAAATAAGCAAAACTATACATTTTTTTTTTTTTTTAAAAACACAACTTTATGGGCTATATAAATAGATCTACAAAACATTTATGCAAAGAAAAAATGAGTGTATAATGTCCCTTTAATCATGCTATCATGATTAAGGGTTGTTAACCCGAAATGTTGCTTATAATATCTGTCTAACCCAGATGTTCCAATAAAGTTGTGAATATATACTTGGTGCTGTGGATTCTTTTGGAATTTGGATGATTATTTTTGGGTGCCTGCAGTAACCCTTCCAACGTGCACTAGGACTAGGGTGTTGAGGTGCTGTGTCTATTGGGATTGCATATGATCCAGCCACCAAGTCAGGGACAGACTTGTACTGTGATCCAGAAAAATCATTTGTGATAGAGTATGATCTCTGCACCACTGACAAAGCATACAAAGCTGAAGGGGTCTCATGTGAAACCGAGCACATGGAATTGCATCTGAAGCTGCAAACATGAGTCCCAGTACTTCCATACAAAGAGCAACAGAGGGAAAAGAGAGGGACTAAAGGTTCTGACAGGCTGACACCAGTTTTTGCCTTCACTAAATGTAGACTAAATCTATTTTAATCCCCAGAAAAGTAACCCTTGTCTAAGGCACCAAAGAACTCTCTGGAAAATAGATAAAGCATCATTTAAATCTATTGAGGACATAAACTGTCCTTGCTGAATAAAAGGCAGAATAGTCCAAATAGGTTCCATCTTGAAAATAGGAATACT
Source organism: Bombina bombina (assembly GCF_027579735.1). NCBI lineage: Eukaryota > Metazoa > Chordata > Amphibia > Anura > Bombinatoridae > Bombina > Bombina bombina. Next base: position 100,149,686 of record NC_069499.1, on the reverse strand, counting down.
GACAAACTTGTTCAGAGCTTTCAGATCCAGAACTGGTCTGAAAGTACCATCCTTCATTAGAACAATAAAAAGATTGAAATACAATCCCATCCCCTGTTGCTTTAAAGGATCTGGAACAAACACTCCCATAGTTTTCAGATTCCTTGGAACATTGAACAGAAAAAAAACATTCCTCTGGGAGGCCTTGTTCTGAAACCTATTTGATAAACCTGGGAAACTATATACAGAACCCCAGGGATCTGGAACAGACTTCAACCAAGCCTCCTGAAAAAGGCATAGCCCCCCTACCAGAGCCACTGGATATGGAGCCGCACATTCATGCATACTTATAAGTAGGAATGGAGTTTTTGGCTTGTTTGGACCTGTACCAATTAGCACTAGGCTTCATGACTGGGCCAGAGGTGCTTTGTTTTTGAGAGGAATCAACTTTCTGTTAGTTGTCCTGACGAAAGGAAAGAAAACGATTGGAAGCCTTAGATTTCCCCTTACCTCTAGTAAAAGTAGAAATGATAGAATACAAATCAGAATCAAACAATTTCTATCAGCAGACCAGGACTTAAAGGGACAGTCAACACCAGATTTTTTGTTGTTTAAAAAGAAAGATAATCCCTTTATTACTCATTACCCAGTTTTGCATAACCAACACTGTTATAGAAATACACTTTTTACCTCTGTGATTACATTGTATCTAAGCCTCGGCAAACTGCCCCCTTATTTCAGTTCTTTTGACAGACAGGGATGGCTCCAGGGTAACTTCACGTGCATGAGCTCAATGTTATCTATATGAAACACATGAACTAATGCCCACTAGTGGTCAAAATGCATTCAGATTAGAGGCAGTCTTCAATGTCGAAGAAATTACCATATGAACCTCCTAGAATTAGCCTTCATCTAAGAATACGAAGAGTACAGAGCAAAATTGGTGATAAAAGTAAATTGGAAAGTTGTTTCAAATTACATTCCCCATTTAAATCATGAAAGTTTTTTTGGACTTGACTGTCCCTTTAAGCAATAAAGCTCTTTTAGAAAGGACTGTCAAGGACATGTGTTTGACATTCATTTAAATAATATCAAATACAGCATCACAAATAAACAAATTAGCACTCTTTAGTAAATACAAGATATCTTCACTAGCAGGATCATTAGAACACTGCTCTGAAAGACTAGACAATTTTGATCCACAAATGATTTTGAAGAAACAGCACACCTTTGCTTTTTCAGTGGGGCACGGAACAAAACGGACTTGCCAGGTCCCAGTCAATCCAAACTCAAAGAGTATTCCAGCCACCAAGTTTTCTTAAAAGACCTTTAATTTCACATAGGGTCCCAAACAAACAGTTACAACGTTTCAAGCCACACCAGGCTCTTAATCATGATTAAGAGCCTTTTAAGAAAACTTTTAAGGTCTTTTAAGAAAACTTGGTGGCTGGAATACTCTTTGAATCTGAAAGACTAGACAAACAGAAAGAAGAAGCAGCAGCTACATCAGCAACAGAGATAGCAGACCTAAACAAACATGCTGCTTGTAGAAAGGCCCTTTTTAACAAAAGTGGTGTCTTCCAAAGGGATAGTAGAACACTTAGCCAGAGTAACTTTGGGACAGTTCCCCACAGTTCAATATTGGAGGCAGGTAAAGGATTTAACTTATTAAACCTAGCAGAAGGATTAAAATAGTTACCTAGCTTGAACCATTCCCTAGAAACTATCTAGGAGACAGCATTTGGAATAGGAAAAACCTCAGGGGTTTTAAGCAACAGAACCCTTTAAGTAAGTGAAACCTCTTCCAAAAGATAATAAATATGTTCAATTTTAAATAAAAAAAAAAGGATGCATCACGTTCAACATCAGAGGAGGATTCCTCATCATCAGAGGAAACCAGATTCCTGGACTCAGGACATCTGAACGGACCTTTTACGCTTACTTGAAGGCGGGAGAGATGCAAACACTTTAGAAACTGCAGATTTAACGAGATTTTTCACATGCTGTAGAACACACAGAAGGAGCAGTAAAACCCATAGAAGCAGCACTAGGATAATCTGAATGCATTAACATAATTAAATGTAAACCACATAAAAAAAGATGGAGGAAATACTTCAACTTCTTTTTTACAATAAACGCACTTAGTCAAGGTAGGAAGGTGTTCAGGGGTTTAGCTTCTAAGGTAGATTTAGGGACAGGATCAGAAAACTCCATTATAGAATTGAACTAAAATAGCAAAAAAATAACCCCTTAAAAAACAGAATTTATGTTTACCTGATAAATTTCTTTCTCCTACGGTGTGTCCGGTCCACGGCTTCATCCTTACTTGTGGGAATATTTTCTTCCCTAACAGTAAATGGCAAAGAGAGCACAGCAAAAGCTGCCCATATAGCTCCCCCTCTGGCTCCGCCCCCCAGTCATTCGACCGACGGTTAGGAGAAAAAGGAGAAACTATAGGGTGCCGTGGTGACTGTAGTGTATGGAATAAAATTTTTGAAACCTGACTAAAAGCCAGGGCGGGCCGTGGACCGGACACACCGTAGGAGAAAGAAATTTATCAGGTAAACATAAATTCTGTTTTCTCCTACATTGGTGTGTCCGGTCCACGGCTTCATCCTTACTTGTGGGAACCAATACCAAAGCTTTAGGACACAGATGAAGGGAGGGAGCAAGTCAGGTTACCTAAACGGAAGGCACCACCACGGCTTGCAAAACCTTTCTCCCAAAAACAGCCTCCGAGGAAGCATAAGTATCAAATTTGTAAAATTTGGCAAAAGTATGCAGAGAAGACCAAGTCGCTGCCTTACAGATCTGATCAACAGAAGCCTCGTTCTTGAAGGCCCATGTGGAAGGCACAGCTCTAGTAGAGTGAGCTGTAATTCGTTCAGGAGGCTGCCGTCCGGCAGTCTCATAAGCCAATCGGATGATGCTTTTCAGCCAAAAAGAAAGAGAGGTAGCAGTAGCTTTCTGCCCTCTCCTCTTACCAGAATAAACGACAAACAAAGATGATGTTTGTCTGAAATCCTTTGTTGCATCTAAATAGAATTTTAAAGCACGGACCACATCTAGGTTGTGTAACAAACGTTCCTTCTTTGAAACTGGATTCGGACATAGAGAAGGAACAACTATTTCCTGGTTAATATTCCTGTTGGAAACAACTTTTGGAAGAAAACCAGGTTTGGTACGTAAAACTACCTTATCTGCATGAAATACCAGATAGGGAGAAGTACACTGCAAAGCAGATAATTCAGAAACTCTTCTGGCAGAAGAAATAGCAACTAAAAACAGAACTTTCCAAGATAGTAACTTAATATCTATGGAATGCAAAAGTTCAAACGGAACCCCTTGAAGAACTGAAAGAACTAAGTTTAGACTCCATGGAGGAGTCATAGGTCTGTAAACAGGCTTGATTCTGACTAACGCCTGTACAAACGCTTGTACATCTGGCACGGCTGCCAGACGTTTGTGCAACAAGACAGACAGAGCAGATATCTGTCCCTTTAGAGAACTAGCTGAAAGACCTTTCTCCAAACCCTCTTGGAGAAAGGATAGAATCCTAGGAATTTTGATTTTGCTCCAAGAAAAACCCTTGGATTAGCACCAACGGATATATTTGTGCCATATCTTATGGTAAATCTTCCTAGTCACAGGCTTTCTGGCTTGAACCAGAGTATCTATAACTGAATCTGAAAAACCACGCTTAGATAGAATCAAGCGTTCAATTTCCAAGCAGTCAGTTGCAGAGAGACTAGATTTGGATGTTCGAATGGACCTTGTACTAGAAGATCCTGTCTCAAAGGTAGCTTCCATGGTGGAGCCGATGACATATTCACTAGGTCTGCATACCAAGTCCTGCGTGGCCACGCAGGAGCTATTAGGATCACTGAGGCCTTCTCCTGTTTGATCCTGGCTACCAGCCTGGGAAGGAGAGGAAACGGTGGAAACAGCTAGATTGAACGACCAAGGCGCCACTAATGCATCCACTAGTGTCGCCCTGGGACCCCTGGATCTGGACCCGTATCGAGGAACTTTGAAGTTCTGACGAGACGCCATCAGATCCATATCCGGAGTGCCCCATAGTTGAGTTAACTGGGCAAAGACCTCCGGGTGGAGTTCCCACTCCCCCGGATGGAAAGTCTGATGACTCAAATAATCCGCCTCCCAGTTGTCTACTCCTGGGATGTGGATTGCAGATAGGTGGCAGGAGTGATCCTCCGCCCATTTGATGATCTTGGATACCTCTGTCATCGCCAAGGAACTCTTTGTTCCCCCCTGATGATTGATGTACGCTACAGTCGTCATGCTGTCCAACTGAAATCTTATGAATCTGGCCTTCGCTAGGTGAGGCCAGGCCAGGAGCGCATTGAATATCGCTCTCAGTTCCAAAATGTTTATCGGGAGAAGGGACTCTTCCCGAGACCATAGACCCTGAGCTTTCAGAGAGTCCCAGACCGCGCCCCAGCCTAAGAGACTGGCGTCGGTCGTGACGATGACCCACTCTGATCTGCGGAAACTCATTCCCTGAGACAGGTGATCCTGAGTCAACCACCAGCGGAGCGAGTCTCTGGTTACCTTGTCTACTTGAATCTGGGGAGACAAGTCTGCATAATCCCCATTCCACTGTTTGAGCATGCACAGTTGCAATGGTCTTAGATGAATTCGAGCAAAAGGAACCACGTCCATTGCTGCAACCATTAGTCCTATTACCTCCATGCACTGAGCTATGGAAGGCTGAGGAATAGATTGAAGAACTTGACAAGCGTTTAGAAGTTTTAATTTTCTGACCTCTGTCAGAAAGATCTTAATTTCTACAGAATCTATTATTGTTCCCAGAAAGGGAACCCTTGTAGACGGGGACAGGGAACTCTTTTCTACGTTCACCTTCCACCCGTGAGACCTGAGAAAGGCTAATACAATGGCTGTATGAGCCCTTGATCTGGAAAGAGACGACGCTTGGATTAGGATGTCGTCTAAGTAAGGTGCCACCGCAATGCCCCTCGGTCTTAGAACCGCTAGCAGGGATCCTAGCACCTTTGTGAAAATTCTGGGAGCAGTGGCTAAACCGAACGGAAGAGCCACGAACTGGTAATGTTTGTCCAGAAAGGCGAACCTTAGGAACTGATGATGATCTTTGTGGATAGGAATATGTAGGTACGCATCCTTTAAGTCCACGGTAGTCATGTATTGACCCTCCTGGATTGTTGGTAAAATCGTTCGAATGGTTTCCATTTTGAATGATGGAAATCTGAGGAATTTGTTTAGAATTTTTAAATCCAGAATTGGCCTGAAAGTTCCCTCTTTTTTGGGAACTACAAACAGGTTTGAGTAAAACCCCAGACCTTGTTCCGCTGTCGGAACTGGGTGTATCACTCCCATCTTTAATATGTCTCCTACGCAATGTAAGAATGCCTGTCTCTTTATCTGGTCTGAAGATAAGCGAGACATGTGGAACCTTCCCCTTGAAGGAAGTTCCTTGAACTCTAGAAGATACCCCTGAGAGACTATTTCTAGTGCCCAGGGATCCGGAACATCTCTTGCCCAAGCAAAGAGAGAAAGTCTGCCCCCTACTAGATCCGGTCCCGGATCGGGGGCTACCCCTTCATGCTGTCTTGGTAGCAGCAGCAGGCTTCTTGGCCTGTTTACCCTTATTCCAGCCTTGCATTGGCTTCCATGCTGGTTTAGGCTGGGAAGTGTTACTCTCTTGTCTAGAGGCTGCAGAGTTAGGAGACGGTCCGTTCCTGAAATTGCGAAAGGAACGAAAAACATAATTTATGCTTACCTGATAAATTTATTTCTCTTGTAGTGTAGTCAGTCCACGGGTCATCCATTACTTATGGAATATATCTCTTCCCCAACAGGAAGTTGCAAGAGGATCACCCAAGCAGAGCTGCTATATAGCTCCTCCCCTCACATGTCATATTCAGTCATTCGACCAATACCAGACGAGAAAGGAGAAACCATAGGGTGCAGTGGTGACTGGAGTTTAATTAAAATTTAGATCTGCCTTAAAGACAGGGCGGGCCGTGGACTGACTACACTCAGGTAAGCATAAATTATGTTTTCTCTTGTTAAGTGTAGTCAGTCCACGGGTCATCCATTACTTATGGAATACCAATACCAAAGCTAAAGTACACGGATGAAGGGAGGGACAAGGCAGGAACTTTAAACGGAAGGAACCACTGCCTGAAGCACCTTTCTCCCCAAAAATAGCCTCCGAAGAAGCAAAAGTGTCAAATTTGTAAAATTTTGAAAAAGTGTGAAGTGAAGACCAAGTTGCAGCCTTGCAAATCTGTTCAACAGAGGCCTCATTTTTAAAGGCCCAGGTGGAAGCCACAGCTCTAGTAGAATGAGCTGTAATCCTTTCAGGAGGCTGCTGTCCAGCAGTCTCATAGGCTAAACGTATTATGCTACGAAGCCAAAAAGAGAGAGAGGTAGCCGAAGCCTTTTGACCTCTCCTCTGTCCAGAGTAAACGACAAACAGGGAAGAAGTTTGACGAAAATCTTTAGTTGCCTGCAAATAGAACTTCAGGGCACGGACTACGTCCAGATTATGCAAAAGTCGTTCCTTCCTTGAAGAAGGGTTAGGACACAATGATGGAACAACAATCTCTTGATTGATATTCCTGTTAGTAACTACCTTAGGTAAGAACCCAGGTTTAGTACGCAGAACTACCTTGTCTGAATGAAAAATCAGATAAGGAGAATCACAATGTAAGGCAGATAACTCAGAGACTCTTCGAGCCGAGGAAATAGCCACCAAAAACCGAACTTTCCAGGATAACAGCTTGATATCAATGGAATGAAGGGGTTCAAATGGAACGCCTTGAAGAACGTTGAGAACTAAGTTTAAGCTCCACGGCGGAGCAACAGTCTTAAACACAGGCTTAATCCTAGCTAAAGCCTGACAAAAAGCCTGAACGTCTGGAACTTCAGCCAGACGTTTGTGTAGAAGAATAGACAGAGCAGAAATCTGTCCCTTTAACGACCCTCTTGTAGAAAAGACAATATCCTAGGAATCCTAACCTTACTCCATGAGTAACTCTTGGATTCGCACCAATATAAATATTTACGCCATATCTTATGGCAAATTCTTCTGGTAACAGGTTTCCTAGCCTGTATTAAGGTATCAATAACCGACTCCGAGAAGCCACGCTTTGATAGAATCAAGCGTTCAATCTCCATGCAGTCAGCCTCAGAGAAATTAGATTTGGATGGTTGAAAGGACCCTGAATTAGAAGGTCCTGTCTCAGAGGCAGAGACCATGGTGGACAGGACGACATGTCCACTAGGTCTGCATACCAGGTCCTGCGTGGCCACGCAGGCGCTACCAGAATCACCGATGCTCTCTCCTGTTTGATCCTGGCAATCAGTCGAGGAAGCAACGGAAATGGTGGAAACACATAAGCCATGTTGAAGACCCAAGGGGCTGTCAGAGCATCTATCAGCACCGCTCCCGGGTCCCTGAACCTGGATCCGTAACAAGGAAGCTTGGCGTTCTGGCGAGACGCCAAGAGATCCAGATCTGGTTTGCCCCAACGATGAATCAGTTGAGCAAAGACCTCTGGATGAAGTTCCCACTCCCCCGGATGAAAAGTCTGGCGACTTAGAAAATCCGCCTCCCAGTTCTCCACGCCTGGGATGTAAATCGCTGACAGGTGGCAAGAGTGAGACTCTGCCCAGCGAATTATCTTTGAGACTTCCAACATCGCTAGGGAACTTCTGGTTCCCCCTTGATGGTTGATGTAAGCCACAGTCGTGATGTTGTCCGACTGAAATCTGATGAACCTCAGAGTTGCTAACTGAGGCCAAGCTAGAAGAGCATTGAATATTGCTCTTAACTCCAGAATAATTATTTGGAGGAGTTTCTCCTCCTGAGTCCTTCAGGGATTTCCAGACTGCGCCCCAACCTAGAAGGCTGGCGTCTGTCGTTACAATCGTCCAATCTGGCCTGCGAAAGGTCATCCCCTTGGACAGATGGGGCCGAGAAAGCCACCATAGAAGAGAATCTCTGGTCTCTTGTTCCAGATTTAGCAGGGGGGACAAATCTGAGTAATCCCCATTCCACTGACTTAGCATGCATAAATGCAGCGGTCTGAGATGCAGGCGCGCAAATGGTACTATGTCCATTGCCGCTACCATTAAGCCGATTACTTCCATGCACTGAGCTACTGACGGGTGTGGAATGGAATGAAGGACACGGCAAGCATTTAGAAGTTTTGATAACCTGGCCTCCGTCAGGTAAATTTTCATCTCTACAGAATCTATAAGAGTCCCTAGGAAGGGAACCCTTGTAAGTGGTAATAGAGAACTCTTTCCCACGTTCACCTTCCACCCATGCAACCTCAGAAATGCCAGAACTATCTCTGTATGAGATTTGGCAGTTTGAAAACTTGACGCTTGTATCAGAATGTCGTCTAGGTACGGAGTCACCGCTATGCCTCGCGGTCTTAGTACCGCCAGAAGTGAGCCCAGAACCTTTGTAAAGATTCTTGGAGCCGTAGCTAATCCGAAGGGAAGAGCTACAAACTGGTAATGCCTGTCTAGGAAGGCAAATCTTAGGTACCGATAATGATCCTTGTGAATCGGTATGTGAAGGTAGGCATCCTTTAAGTCCACTGTGGTCATGTACTGACCCTCTTGGATCATGGGAAGGATGGTTCGAATAGTTTCCATTTTGAATGATGGAACTCTTAGGAATTTGTTTAGGATTTTTAAGTCCAAGATTGGTCTGAAGGTTCCCTCTTTCTTGGGAACCACAAATAGATTTGAATAGAATCCTTGCCCGTGTTCCGTCCGCGGAACTGGGTGGATCACCCCCATTAGTAAGAGGTCTTGTACACAGCGTAGAAACGCCTCTTTCTTTATTTGGTTTGCCGATAACCTTGAAAGATGAAACCTCCCTTGTGGAGGAGAAGTTTTGAAATCCAGGAGATATCCCTGAGATATGATCTCCAACGCCCAGGGATCCTGGATATCTCTTGCCCAAGCCTGGGCGAAGAGAGAAAGTCTGCCTCCCAGTAGATCCGTTTCCGGATAGGGGGCCCTCTCTTCATGCTGTCTTAGGGGCAGCAGCAGGTTTCTTGGCCTGCTTGCCCTTGTTCCAGGACTGGTTAGCTTTCCAGTCCTGTCTGTAACGAGCAACAGCTCCTTCCTGTTTTGGAGCGGAGGAAGTTGATGCTGCTCCTGCCTTAAAGTTACGAAAGGCACGAAAATGAGACTGTTTGGCCTTTGATTTGGCCCTGTCCTGAGGTAGAGCATGGCCCTTACCTCCCGTAATGTCAGCTATAATTTCTTTCAAGCCGGGCCCAAATAAGGTCTGCCCTTTGAAAGGAATATTAAGCAATTTAGATTTAGAAGTCACGTCAGCTGACCAGGATTTAAGCCATAGCGCTCTGCGTGCTTGGATGGCGAATCCGGAGTTCTTAGCCGTAAGTTTGGTTAAATGTACGACGGCATCAGAAACAAATGCGTTAGCTAGCTTAAGTGCTTTAAGCTTGTTCATAATTTCATCCAATGGAGCTGTGCGAATGGCCTCTTCCAGAGACTCAAACCAGAATGCCGCCGCAGCAGTGACAGGCGCAATGCATGCAAGGGGCTGTAAGATAAAACCTTGTTGAACAAACATTTTCTTAAGGTAACCTTCTAATTTTTTATCCATTGGATCTGAAAAGGCACAACTATCCTCCACCGGGATAGTGGTACGCTTAGCTAAAGTAGAAACTGCTCCCTCCACCTTAGGGACCGTCTGCCATAATTCTCGTGTGGTGGCGTCTATAGGAAACATTTTCCTAAATATGGGAGGAGGGGAAAAAGGCACACCAGGTCTATCCCACCCCTTGCTAATAATCTCTGTAAGCCTTTTAGGTATAGGAAACACGTCAGTACACACCGGTACCGCATAGTATCTATCCAACCTACATAATTTTTCTGGAATTGCAACCGTGTTACAATCATTCAGAGCCGCTAATACCTCCCCTAGCAATATGCGGAGGTTCTCAAGCTTAAATTTAAAATTAGAAATGTCTGAATCCAGTCTCCCTGGATCAGATCCGTCACCCACAGAATGAAGCTCTCCGTCTTCATGTTCTGCAAACTGTGACGCAGTATCTGACATGGCTCTCACATCATCCGCGCGCTCTGTCCTTAACCTAGAGCTATCGCGCTTGCCTCTTAATTCTGGCAATTTAGATAATACTTCTGTCATAACAGTAGCCATGTCTTGCAAAGTGATTTGTAAGGGCCTCCCTGATGTACTTGGCGCCACAAAATCACGCACCTCCTGAGCGAGGAGTCAGACATGTTTAAACAGACTAGCAATGAGACTAGCAAGCTTGGAAATACTTTCTAAATAAATTTACAAGCAATATAAAAAACGCTACTGTGCCTTTAAGAAGCACAAAAAACTGTAACAGTTGAAATAACAATGAACCAAATTAGTTATAGCAACCAATTTTTCACAGTAAATGTATTAAGTTAGGAAAGGATTGCACCCACCAGCAAATGGATGATTAACCCCTTAATACCCAAAAACGGATAACAATTTAATAATTAACGTTTTTATCACAGTCAAAACACACTGTGAATTTTGGAGACCCCTGAGCTTTCTAGAGACGTCCTGGATCATGGAGGATGAAGTAGGCAGATTGTGACTGAATTTTTACTGCGCAAAAAAGCGCTAAAATAGGCCCCTCCCACTCATATTACAACAGTGGGGAAGCTCAGTTAACTGTTTCTATGCAGAAAACAAAGATAGCCATGTGGTAAAAATCATGCCCCAATAAGTTTTATCACCAAGTACCTCACAAAAAGCGATTAACATGCCAGTAAACGTTTTGAACATACATTTTAAAAGTAATGAAGTGTTATTAATAAGCCTGCTACCAGTCGCCTTTACTGCAGTTAAGGCTCATACATTACTTCAGTATTAACAGTATTTTCAGAGTCAATTCCATTCCTTAGAAAAATACATTCAGTGTGCACACACTCATCAGCCTAATACCAGTCGCTATCACTGCATTTAAGGCTGAACTTACGTTACATTGGTATCAGCAGTATTTTCTCAGTCAATTCCATTCCTCAGAAAAATAATTTACTGCACATACCTCGTTTGCAGGGGGGCCCTGCATGCTATTCCCCTTTTCTGAAGTTACCTCACTCCTCAGATGAGAACATCCAGTGGATCTTAGTTACGTCTGCTAAGATCATAGAAAACGCAGGCAGATTCTTCTTCTAATGCTGCCTGAGAACAAACAGCACACTCCGGTGCCATTTAAAATAAACTTTTGATTGAAGAAATAAACTAAGTTAAAAAACACCACAGACCTCTCACAACGACCTATCTTTAGTTAGGTTGCAAGAGAATGACTGAATATGACATGTGAGGGGAGGAGCTACTGCTTGGGTGATCCTCTTGCAACTTCCTGTTGGGGAAGAGATATATTCCATAAGTAATGGATGACCCGTGGACTGACTACACTTAACAAGAGAAATTAGATTTGTTCTTAGCCTTGAAAGGCCTATCCTGTGGGAGGGCATGGCCCTTCCCCCCCCCAGTGATGTCTGAAATAATCTCCTTCAATTCTGGCCCGAAAAGGGTCTTACCTTTGAAAGGAATATTAAGCAGTTTTGTCTTGGACGACACATCCGCCGACCAAGATTTTAGCCAAAGCGCTCTGTGCGCCACTATTGCAAAACCTGAATTTTTCGCCGCTAATTTTGCCAATTGAAAAGCGGCATCTAAAATAAAGCAATTAGCCAACTTTAGTGCGTGAATTCTGTCCATGACTTCGTCATATGGAGTCTCCTTATGGAGTGAACTTTCTAGTTCCTTGAACCAAAAAGACGCCGCCGTTGTGACAGGAATAATGCACGAAATTGGTTGGAGAAGGAAACCTTGCTGAACAAAATATCTTTTTAAGCAATCCTTCCAATTTTTTATCCATAGGATCTTTGAAAGCACAACTGTCCTCAATGGGAATAGTCGTGCGCTTGGCCAACGTAGAAACTGCCCCCTCAACCTTAGGGACTGTTTGCCATGCGTCCCTTCTGGGGTCGATAATGGGGAACATTTTCTTAAATATAGGAGGTGGGACGAAAGGTATACCTGGCTTCTCCCACTCCTTGGTCACTATGTCCTCCACCCTCTTGGGTATCGGAAAGGCATCAGCGTGCACAGGGACCTCTAGGAATTTGTCCATTTTGCACAATTTCTCTGGAATCACCAAAGAGTCACAATTGTCAAGAGTAGTTAGCACCTCCTTCAGCAGGGCGCGGAGATGTTCTAACTTAAATTTAAACGCCACGATATCAGGTTCTGCCTGCTGAGAAACTTTTCCTGAATCAGAAATTTCTCCCTCAGACAGACCCTCCCTCACTGCCAATTCAGACTGGTGTGAGGGTATAACAGATAAATTATCGTCAGCGCCCACTTGCTCATCCTCTGTATTTAAAACTGAGCAATCACGCTTTCTGGGAAATGCTGGCAGTTTGGATAAAAGATTTGCTATAGAATTATCCATTACTGCAGTTAATTGCTGGAAAGTAACAAGCATTGGAACGCTAGATGTACTAGGTGTCGCCTGCGCGGGCAAAACTGGTGTTGACACAGAAGGAGAGGATGATGAACTATCCCCACTACCTTCATTTGAAGAATCATCTTGGGCAACCTTATTAAAAGTGACAGAACTGTCCTTACTTTGTTTGGACGCCATGGCACAATTTTCACATACATTTAAAGGGGAACCACCTTGGCCTCCATACACACAGAACATAATCTATCTGAAGGTATAGACATGTTAGACAGACTTAGGCAGGCTATTAATGCAATAAAACCGTTTTTAAACAAAACCGTTACTGTCTCTTTAAATAATAAAAAGAGTACACTTTATTTCTGAATGTTTGAAAAACTATGAAGGAAATATCCGATCTTTACAAAATTTGCACCCTAGTGTCTTAATGCTTTGAAAGTGCACACCAAATTTCAAGTCTTTAACCCCTTAAATGAGCAAACCGGAGCTAATTGTTCAATTTACCAGTTTAAACCCACTACAGTCCCTGCCACAGCCTTTGCTGCGGCTTTTACCTTCCTTGGGGGTTATTCAATACAGAAATAAGCCTTCTTGAAATCGTTTTTTATGGCCACAGGACCCTCTCACATGAAGCTGCATGCACTGCTTCCAGAAGTAACTGTGCAACTGAGGCACGAAAATGAGGCCTCCTCCCTCTGCATACCAGAGTGAAGGGGCCTTCCTGACTAGATTAGGTGTCTAAACAACTGCCAGGCGTAATAAAAACGTTCCCAAAAGTGTTTCAAAGTCACAAAACACTCCAAAAGTCATATAAATATTATATAAATCAATCGATTTAGCCCACAATAGTGTCAACCAGTATAAAGCCCATTTATAAGCCTTCATTCTGTTATGAGTCTAAGAAAATGGCTTACCGATCCCATAAGAGAAAAATGACAGTCTTCTAGCATTACTATGTCTTGTTAGAAAAGAGACTAGTCATACCTGGAGCAGAAAAGTCTGCAAACTGTTCCCCCCAACTGAAGTTCTCTGGGCTCAACAGTCCTGCGTGGGAACAGCAATGGATTTTAGTTACTGTTGCTAAAATCATACTCCTCTTTTAACAGAACTCTTCATCACTTTCTGTTGTAGAGTAAATGGTACAAACCGGCACTATTTTAAAATAAACTCTTGATAGAAGAAATAAAACTACAACTAACACCACATACTCTTTACCATCCCCGTGGAGATGCTACTTGTTCAGAGCGGCAAAGAGAATGACTGGGGGGCGGAGCCAGAGGGGGAGCTATATGGGCAGCTTTTGCTGTGCTCTCTTTGCCATTTCCTGTTAGGGAAGAGAATATTCCCACAAGTAAGGATGAAGCCGTGGACCAGACACACCAATGTAGGAGAAAAAGCTTGAGCCATGGAAAACGTACCCCCTTTTAAAGAAGCTAAAAAATAACTCGGGGGACAAGGAACTCCAAATCCAAAGCCTGATTAACGCTTAGCAGAATGGGAAGATGTGTACAAGTACTCAACTGTTATAAGAGAGATTAGCACACCAAATCCGATGTGCGCATACCAGAGGGCATATGTTCGCTAACATAAAGTGCATTAACCTGAGACCCAAAGTGCATGAAAAAGCCGTTACTCCAGGGCACGTGCAATCCCAAGGACTGATGAGCACTAACCTGACGCAGGCAGACCAGAAGGCCGACAAGCGGTAAAAAAAATTAACTAAGAGCACCCAAAATTAGATGTGTGCAAAACATACTAACAAAAGGGAAATAATATATAGATTCTGTCCCAAGGGCTGTATATATAAATTATTATACAATAAATAACCACATAAGGCTACAGTGTCAGATACAAGTATGATAACTTACCAACAAACACTCATCTACCAGTAAACCAATAGAACGCCAAACCAGTACATATCAGCAGAGGTTATGGAATAGGAGTATATTGTAGCTCTATAGAAGGAGGCAAAAGGCAAGTCCCTGCAACCAATTTTGGAAGGTCTGGGACAAGTTTTCCCAAAAGGTGAAAAACATAATTTATGCTTACCTGATAAATTCCTTTCTTCTGTAGTGTGATCAGTCCACGGGTCATCATTACTTGTGGGATATTAACTGCTCCCCTACAGGAAGTGCAAGAGGATTCACCCAGCAGAGTTGCTATATAGCTCCTCCCCTCTACGTCACCTCCAGTCATTCGACCAAGGACCAACGAGAAAGGAGAAGCCAAGGGTGTAGTGGTGACTGGAGTATAATTTAAAAAATATTTACCTGCCTTAAAAAACAGGGCGGGCCGTGGACTGATCACACTACAGAAGAAAGGAATTTATCAGGTAAGCATAAATTATGTTTTCTTCTGTTAAGTGTGATCAGTCCACGGGTCATCATTACTTGTGGGATACCAATACCAAAGCAAAAGTACACGGATGACGGGAGGGATAGGCAGGCTCTTTATACAGAAGGAACCACTGCCTGAAGAACCTTTCTCCCAAAAATAGCCTCCGAGGAAGCAAAAGTGTCAAATTTGTAAAATTTGGAAAAAGTATGAAGCGAAGACCAAGTTGCAGCCTTGCAAATCTGTTCAACAGAGGCCTCATTCTTAAAGGCCCAAGTGGAAGCCACAGCTCTAGTGGAATGAGCTGTAATTCTTTCAGGAGGCTGCTGTCCAGCAGTCTCATAAGCTAAACGAATTATGCTACGAAGCCAAAAAGAGAGAGAGGTAGCAGAAGCTTTTTGACCTCTCCTCTGACCAGAGTAAACGACAAACAGGGAAGACGTTTGTCGAAAATCTTTAGTTGCCTGTAAATAAAATTTAAGGGCACGAACTACATCCAGATTGTGCAAAAGACGTTCCTTCCTCGAAGAAGGATTTGGGCACAAGGATGGAACAACAATCTCCTGATTGATATTCCTGTTAGTGACTACCTTAGGTAAGAACCCAGGCTTAGTACGCAGAACTACCTTATCCGAGTGAAAAATCAAATAAGGAGAATCACAATGTAAGGCTGATAACTCAGAGACTCTTCGAGCCGAGGAAATAGCCATTAAAAATAGAACTTTCCAAGATAACAACTTTATATCAATGGAATGAAGGGGTTCAAACGGAACACCCTGTAAAACGTTAAGAACAAGGTTTAAACTCCATGGTGGAGCCACAGCTTTAAACACAGGTTTAATCCTGGCCAAAGCCTGACAAAAAGCCTGAACGTCTGGAACTTCTGACAGACGCTTGTGTAACAGAATGGACAGAGCTGAGATCTGTCCCTTTAAGGAACTAGCGGATAACCCCTTTTCTAAACCTTCTTGTAGAAAAGACAATATCCTAGGAATCCTAACCTTACTCCAAGAGTAACCTTTGGATTCGCACCAATATAGGTATTTACGCCATATTTTATGGTAAATCTTTCTGGTAACAGGCTTCCTAGCCTGTATTAAGGTATCAATAACTGACTCAGAAAAACCACGCTTTGATAAGATCAAGCGTTCAATTTCCAAGCAGTCAGCTTCAGAGAAGTTAGATTTTGATGTTTGAAAGGACCCTGAATCAGAAGGTCCTGTTTCAGAGGTAACGACCAAGGTGGATAGAATGACATGTCCACCAGATCTGTATACCAAGTCCTGCGTGGCCATGCAGGCGCTATTAGAATCACTGATGCTTTCTCCTGTTTGATTCTGGCAATCAATCGAGGAAGCATCGGGAAAGGTGGAAACACATGAGCCATCCTGAAGGTCCATGGTGCTGTCAAGGCATCTATCAGGACCGCTCCCGGATCCCTGGATCTGGACCCGTAGCGCGGAAGCTTGGCGTTCTGTCGAGACGCCATGAGATCTATCTCTGGTTTGCCCCAACGTCGAAGTATTTGGGCAAAGACCTCTGGATGAAGTTCCCACTCCCCCGGATGAAAAGTCTGACGACTTAAGAAATCCGCCTCCCAGTTCTCCACTCCCGGGATGTGGATTGCAGACAGGTGGCAAGAGTGAGACTCTGCCCAGCGAATTATCTTCGATACTTCCATCATTGCTAGGGAGCTTCTTGTCCCTCCCTGATGGTTGATATAAGCTACAGTCGTGATGTTGTCCGACTGGAACCTGATGAACCCCCGAGTTGCTAACTGGGGCCAAGCCAGAAGAGCATTGAGGACTGCTCTCAATTCCAGAATGTTTATTGGAAGAAGACTCTCCTCCTGATTCCATAGTCCCTGAGCCTTCAGAGAATTCCAGACAGCGCCCCAACCTAGTAGGCTGGCGTCTGATGTTACAATTGACCAGTCTGGCCTGCTGAATGGCATTCCCCTGGACAGATGTGGCCGATAAAGCCACCATAGAAGAGAATTTCTGGTCTCTTGAATGGAATGAAGGACACGGCATGCACTTTGAAGTTTTGTTAACCTGTCCTCTGTCAGGTAAATCTTCATTTCTACAGAATCTATCAGAGTCCCCAGGAAGGGAACTCTTGTGAGTGGAAAGAGAGAACTTTTCTCTTCGTTCACTTTCCATCCATGCGACCTTAGAAATGCCAGTACTATCTCTGTATGAGATTTGGCAGTTTGAAAGCTTGAAGCTTGTATCAGTATGTCGTCTAAGTACGGAGCTACTGAAATTCCTCGCGGTCTTAGTACCGCCAGAAGAGTGCCCAGAACCTTTGTGAAGTTTCTTGGAGCCGTAGCCAGTCCGAATGGAAGAGCTACAAACTGGTAATGCCTGTCTAAAAATGCAAACCTTAGATACCGGTAATGACTTCTGTGAATCGGTATGTGAAGGTAAGCATCCTTTAAATCCACTGTGGTCAAGTACTGACCCTCTTGGATCATGGGCAAAATTGTTCGAATAGTTTCCATCTTGAACGATGGAACTCTTAGGAATTTGTTTAGGATCTTTAAATCCAAGATTGGCCTGAAGGTTCCCTCTTTTTTGGGAACTACAAACAGATTTGAGTAAAACCCTTGTCCTTGTTCCAACCGCGGAACTGGATGGATCACTCCCATTAATAAAAGATCTTGTACGCAGCGTAGAAACGCTTCCTTCTTTGTTAGGTTTGTTGACAACCTTGACAGATGAAATCTCCCTCTTGGGGGAGAGGATTTGAAGTCCAGAAGGTATCCCTGAGATATGATCTCTAACGCCCAGGGATCCTGAACATCTCTTGCCCAAGCCTGGGCGAAGAGGGAAAGTCTGCCCCCCACTAGATCCGGTCCCGGATCGGGGGCCCTCAATTCATGCTGTCTTAGGGGCAGCAGCAGGTTTTCTGGCCTGTTTGCCCCTGTTCCAGGACTGGTTAGGTTTCCAGCCTTGTCTGTAGCGAGCAACAGCTCCTTCCTGTTTTGGTGCAGAGGAAGTTGATGCTGCTCCTGCTTTGAAATTACGAAAGGAACGAAAATTGGACTGTCTAGCCTTGGCTTTGGCCTTGTCCTGAGGCAGGGCATGACCTTTACCTCCTGTAATGTCATCAATAATCTCTTTCAAGCCGGGCCCGAATAAGGTCTGCCCTTTGAAAGGAATATTAAGCAATTTAGATGTAACATCAGCTGACCAGGATTTTAGCCACAGAGCTCTGCGTGCCTGAATGGCGAATCCTGAATTTTTAGCCGCAAGTTTAGTTAAATGTACTACGGCATCTGAAATAAATGAATTAGCTAACTTAAGGAATTTAAGTTTGTGTGTGATGTCATCTAGTGTGGATGATTGAAGTGTCTCTTCCAGAGACTCAAACCAAAATGCTGCTGCAGCCGTGACAGGCGCAATACATGCAAGAGGTTGCAATATAAACCCTTGTTGAACAAACATTTTCTTAAGGTAACCCTCTAATTTTTTATCCATTGGATCTGAAAAAGCACAGCTATCCTCCACTGGGATAGTGGTACGCTTAGCTAAAGTAGAAACTGCTCCCTCCACCTTAGGGACCATTTGCCATAAGTCCCGTGTGGCGGCGTCTATTGGAAACATTTTTCTGAATATAGGAGGGGGTGAGAAAGGCACACCGGGTCTATCCCACTCCTTAGTAACAATGTCAGTAAGTCTCTTAGGTATAGGAAAAAACGTCAGTACTCGTCGGTACCGCAAAATATTTATCCAACCTACACATTTTTTCTGGGATTGCAACTGTGTTACAATCATTCAGAGCCGCTAATACCTCCCCTAGTAATACACGGAGGTTCTCAAGCTTAAATTTAAAATTTGAAATGTCTGAGTCCAGTTTATTTGGATCAGAACCGTCACCCACAGAATGAAGCTCTCCGTCTTCATGTTCTGCAAACTGTGACGCAGTATCAGACATGGCCCTTCCATTATCAGCGCACTCTGTTCTCATCCCAGAGTGATCACGTTTACCTCTTAGTTCTGGTAGTTTAGCCAAAACTTCAGTCATAACAGTAGCCATATCTTGTAATGTGATTTGTAATGGCCGCCCAGATGCACTCGGCGCTACAATATCACGCACCTCCTGAGCGGGAGATGCAGGTACTGACACGTGAGGCGAGATAGTCGGCATAACTCTCCCCTCGTTGTTTGGTGAAATATGTTCAATTTGTACAGATTGACTATTTTTTAAAGTAGCATCAATACATTTAGTACATAAATTTCTATTGGGCTCCACTTTGGCATTAACACATATAGCACAGATATCTTCCTCTGAATCAGACATGTTTAACACACTAGCAAATAAACAGCAACTTGGAAATACTTTTCAAAGTAATTTACAAATAATATGAAAACGAACTGTGCCTTTAAGAAGCACAGAAAAATATTATAACAGATAAAATAATTAAGTTATAGCAGCAAATGATAACTAACCCAGGCAGCAGAAAAAAAATACACAAATAAACGTTTTTTATATCACAGTCAATACAATCAGCACAGCTCTGCTGTATGATTACTTCCCTCAAAAAAGACTCTTGAGATCCCTGAACTCTGTAGAGATGAACCGGATCATGCAGGAAGAAAATGAACCTCTGACTGAGTTTTTCTGATGCATAGTGAAAGCACCAAAATGGCCCCTCCCCCACACACATAACAGTGAGAGGGATCAGTGAACTGCTCTAATTTAAATCAAAACTATTGCCAAGTGGAAAAAAAGTGCCCAAAACATTTTTTCACCCAGTACCTCAGAGAAAAAAACGTTTTTACATGCCAGCAAAAAAACATTTTACCTCAATAATTAATTGTCATTTAAAACCTATTGCAAGTCCCTGCAAAATAGGTTAAGTCTATGTATACAGTTTAAAAGCCAGAGAAGTACCATTTCCCAGAAAACTGAAGTGTAAAATATACATACATGACAGCCTGATATCAGCTACATCTACTGCATTCAAGGCTGAGTTTACATTATAACGGTATGGCAGGATTTTCTCATCAATTCCATGTCAGAAAATAATAAACTGCTACATACCTCTTTGCAGATTAATCTGCCTGCTGTCCCCTGATCTGAAGTTTACCTCACTCCTCAGATGGCCGAGAAACAGCAATATGATCTTAACTACTCCGGCTAAAATCATAGAAAAACTCAGGTAGATTCTTCTTCAAATTCTACCAGAGAAGGAATAACACACTCCGGTGCTATTATAAAATAACAAACTTTTGATTGAAGATATAAAAACTAAATATATCTCCATAGTCCTCTCACACATCCTATCTAGTCGTTGGGTGCAAGAGAATGACTGAAGGTGACGTAGAGGGGAGGAGCTATATAGCAACTCTGCTGGGTGAATCCTCTTGCACTTCCTGTAGGGGAGCAGTTAATATCCCACAAGTAATGATGACCCGTGGACTGATCACACTTAACAGAAGAAATAAGAGCCGCCAACCATACCCCATATACATCCCTCTGACAAACACTGTACTCTGAGGGGAAAACAGGCCTCAACACAGACTGAAACCCCTCTCTCTGTAGAATCAAATGCACATCTTCATTCTTCAACCAGCTCCAGTGGAGGTAAATACAAGACTGACTCCTCCTAGTGGTAAGGAAGGGTAATTCCCAGGAGTAATGGATTGTGTACTCTGTATGGAAAAAAAATCTACTACTCATTGAAATTCAACCTAAGTGCTTTTGTATTGTCTTTTTATAATACATTTGATGGTTATGCAAATCTACTATGTTTAACGGTCCCTTAACAGTGTGTGTAAAAAGATAATACATTACAAAGACTAAATGCTTTAATCATTTACCTGCAGAGATATGACCTTGATTTCTAGGCTGTCAGCTTTTTGCTTCCACTCTGCATTCTGCTTTTTGTGTTTTTCCAGCTCGGCAGAATACATGGCTTTCTCCTCTGCAAACAGACAATACCAACAATGTACCATTCTTATTCCAATAATAATGTAGGGAGATTTATAAATGAATACATAAAAAAAATACATAATAAGCAGTATTTAATTCACACCAGCTGAGGAAAACTACATTGTCTCACTTGACTTCTGAAGC
The DNA here is from genome assembly GCF_027579735.1 of Bombina bombina. NCBI lineage: Eukaryota > Metazoa > Chordata > Amphibia > Anura > Bombinatoridae > Bombina > Bombina bombina. The sequence continues at coordinate 100,128,762 of NC_069499.1, read as the reverse complement.
CAGAAGTGAAGTTGCAAGTATTTAGACCTTCTTACCTTGTTGAAATTGCTCTAGCACCATCTGCAGGTTGGTTAGCGACATTGCATACTGTTTGACTTGCTCTTGAGAACGATTAAACTGCAGTAGAGCTTCATCTCTCTGCCTTGAAACAAAGTTAAGCTGCTCTTGCAAGGATTCTACCTGCATAGTAGCTTGATGACTAAAGAAAAAACAGAATGTATTAGCTAGTGAAACAAGTATATTTAATACAAATAGTTTTTAAAATGACATGAAAGCCAACATTTCTCTTTCCTTGCTCAGATAGATCATACAATTTTAAACAGCTTTTCAATTTACTTATATTATCCAATTTGCTTTGTTCTTTGGTATCCATTGTTTAAAAGCATACTTGGGAAGGGTCAGAAGCATCAATGCACTACTGGGAGCCAGCTGAACACATCTAGTGAGCCAGTGACGAAGCATATATATATGCAGCTACCTCTCAGTAGTGCCATTGCTGCTTCTGATCCTACCCAGGTATGCGCTTAAACAATGGATACCAAGAGAACAAAGCAAATTGGATAATATAAGCAAATTGGAAAGTTGAAATTTCATGTTATTAAAATCATGCAAGTTTAATTTTGACTTTACCGTCACTTTAATCTTCCTACAGTTTTATTACCTGGCATTTTCAACAGCAGTGGATGAGGACTGTAGTTTTTCTTCCAACACGGTCACATTCTTCCTCAGATCATTTTCTCTGTCTTCAGCTGCCAGCGCTTCACGTGTGTACGAATCTTCCATCTCTATCAGATGACTGCGTAGTCTTTCGAGTTCTTGGTTTAAGCGATTTTGCTTATCCCGTAAATGCTGAACCTTTTTTTTTTTTAATAACAAAAAAACAAAAAAGAAAAAACACAATAAATGCGTTTGAACCAAACTGTTACAAGTACATTAAACTTTCATGATTCATGTGGTGCGCACATCATTTTAATTGAGAAAAAAAAACAATACTAGATTTACTTTCTCTTGGTATTTCTTTCCATTAATGTAGGTTCCGTGGGAACAATGCTATAAATGTAGAACCCAAGTTATACGCACAACCCTGAGCCTATCTTCAAGTGATAGTAAACTCTTTTAAAATCAGATCCAGAATATTATATTTTAGATGTAGTTTAATTCATCAGTTGTAACGAAGATGCACTATAAGTCAATTTTTCTGTGAGCTAAAGGTTTGAATAGTTGTCCAATCAGCACACTTCCCATATGGCACTTTTGAGGTAGCTAGAGCGCTGATTGGAGAACAATTCAAACCTTTAGCTCACAGAAAAAGTTACTTTTGAAGTGGGCGGTGGACTTTGGGGTATTAGAATTTTATATCTTTTAAAAAGTTATAGCATAAGTTAATTAAAACTAATGAATGAAACTCCATCTATAGTAATGGTAAACTTTTCCCTTTTTAAAATCAGATCTGGAATGTTAGTGATATTTTAAAGGGACACTAAACACCTGATGAAGATTCTGCAAACTAACTTCTGCTGTCAGTCCATAAATCTACTACAAATTTAGTAATAAGGGATTTTTAGGCAGTCTGTGCAGCTTAACCCCATTGTATTCAAGAAAAGTGTTGTTAAACAGAATGGTGATACGGAGCTCAGTGCTGCTATGTGTGTTGCCATGTTGTAACACACGTTTCTCAAAGGCGCAGTAGTCACGTGATGCACATGAGGATTACAAGAATGGTCTCTCACAGTGGTGCTGAGTGCTATAATTAGCTGTATGAACATTTTTCATATGTGCCTCTTATTTATATTATAAATATTCTGTTGTGCATGCATTTTATTAATTTCAAAGAACTCAAAACTTTTTCTAAGCTAGAAGAAATACGTCTGACTGCACTATTGAGAGGAACTGTTTTAGTTAATAGCAACAGCTGATGCTACACGGAGGGGAAAGGAATGAGCTGAAGATACACGGAGGGGGGAGGAAGGAGGGGGGAGTGGCTTGGTCCGTGGGAAGAAGAGAGCTGAATAACGCTGCAATTACATTTACTAGATGATTTATGCACAAGTGCATAAATCTTCTTGCACTTGTGCATAAATCTTCTAGTAAATGTAATTGCAGCGTTATTCAGCTCTCTTCTTCCCTTGGAGCAAGCCACTCCCCCCTCCTTCCTCCCCCCTCAGTGTATCTTCAGCTCATTCCTTTCCCTGCCTGTAGCATCAGCTGTTGCTATTAACTAAAACAACAGTTCCTCAATAGTGCAGTCAGACGTATTTCTTCTAGCTTAGAAAAAGTTTTGAGTTCTTTGAAATTAATAAAATGCATGCACAACAGAATATTTATTTATATAAATAAGAAGCACATATGAAAAATGTTCATACAGCTAATTACAGCACTCAGCACCAGTGTGAGAGACCATTCTTGTAATCCTTCTCTAAACTTAATAGCATTATCTGCCATGCACAATCACGTGACTGCTGTGCCCGTGTGGCAATATGGTGGCATACATAGCATCACCAAGCGGCAGATCAGCAGTCTAATTAAAGACACTTTTATTGAACTGTTTGGGGTAAACTGAGCGGCAAGAATAGGGATTCATGATTACTTTGTTATTATTAGTAAACATAAGTTAGTTTTAAACCATTTTTAGAAGGTGTTATACTTCCCTTTAAAGATGCTCAAGTCAAGAGGAAGAGAAAGGTAAATTGGATAACAAACAAATTGTAGTTGTCTTAATCATAAAAGTTTATATTTTTCATTCTGTAAACAAATAAATTCTAGGGCTGGTCAATACATCTCTACATGATTCTTACACATTATTATTATTATGGGTTATTTGTAGAGTGCCAACAGATTCAGTAGCTCTATAAACAGGCGGTATACAAGGGATCAAATGGGTAGAGAGCCATGCCTAGAGTCGCACTGTTGTAGTCAGCTCTTGTGAAGGTGATCTGCAAGCAGTTGGGCTCTTAGGCTTACATTCTAAGGGGGTTCATGGCGGATATCAATGGAGGAGAGGAACTGGTATTAGGAAAGGTTAGTGTAGGTTGTATGCATCCCTGAACAGTAGAGTCTTTAGGGAGTGCTTGAAGCTGTTAAAACTAGAAGAGAGTCTTGTGGAGCGAGGCAGAGAGTTCCACAAGATGGGAGCCAGTCTGGAGAAGTCCTGTAAATGGGAATGTGAGGAGGTAACAAGAGAGGAGGAGAGGAGGAGGTTGTGAGCATAGCGAAGGGGACGAGAGGGAGAGTATCTGGAGACAACGTCTGAGACAGACGGGAGCAGTGCAGTTGAGGGCTTTGTATGTCAGAGTCAGAATTTTGTGTTTAATCCTGGAGGCAAGAGGAAGCCAGTGAAGGGATTGCAGAGAGGTGCAGCAGATGAAGAGCGACGTGTAAGGAAGATGAGCCTGGCAGAGGCATTCATTATGGATTGTAAAGGAGCTAGGCATCAGCTGGGGAGACCAGAGAGGACAGAGTTTCAGTAATCGAGGTGGGAAAGGATGAGAGAGTGGATTAAAATCTTAGTTGTGTCTTGTGTAAGGAAATGTCTAATTTTAGAGATGTCTTTAAGGTGGAAGTGGCAGAATTTAGCCAAGGCCTGAATGTGAGGAGTGAAAGAAAGATCTTGTGACTCCAAGACATCGGGCATGCAGGGTAGGGGTAATGATCGAGTTGTCGACAGTTATAGAGAGAGTGAGAAAAGGAGAGAGAGCGAGGAAGTCTGTATAAAATCAAAGCTGGATAAAAAGTTAACCCGGGTTAAAAATCCAATATCTGAAACTTGAAAGAAAATATTGTGATTAACACAATATATGCCACTATTTGTGTTTATCACAATATTTTATTTCAAGTTTCAGATATTGGATTTTTAACCCGGGTTAACTTTTTATCCATTTGCAGATTCATTCTAACTTGTTACTTTTGATCTGTTTTTTAACATTGTATTCTTTTAATTGTCTGTAAGGCATATCTAAGGGTCCCTATTTCCCAAATAAGTAATTTTTATCATATTCTGGCTGCTTATAAGTGCATTTTATGTTTTAAACACCAATATTAATTGTATAGCGCCCTCACTCTACATATTTACATTACCATATCTACCAAACAATCAAAAGGAATTGTTTTCTGTGAGGTGTAGGATATCTTGAGCCTTTGCACACTATTATAAACATTTATATACTAATTATCTTCCTTTGCTGTTCATTTTATTTCATTCAAAGTTTCCAAGTTTAGTGAATTTTAAGTTCAAACTGAATTAAATGAAAGCAAAGTAATAAGATACCAACTTAAAGGGACATAAAAACAAAAAGAAAAGGAAATTTATGCTTACCTGATAAATGTATTTCTTTTACGATATGACGAGTCCACGGATTTCATCCTTACTTATGGGATATCGCCTCCTGGTCAGCAGGAGGATGCAAAGAGCTCCACAGCAGAGCTGCATAAATAGCTCCTCCCTCCCCCCCCAACCCAGTCATTCGACCGAAGTTAGGAAGAGAAAGGAAAAGCCAAGGAGCAGAGGTGACTGAAGTTTAATAAAAATAAAAACCTGTCTTTAGAAAAAAACGACAGGGTGGGCCGTGGACTCGTCATATCGTAAAAGAAATAAATTTATCAGGTAAGCATAAATTTCCTTTTCTTTTACAAGATATGACGAGTCCACGGATTTCATCCTTACTTATGGGATACAATAACAAAGCTATAGGACACGGATGAAAGGGAGGGACAAGACAGGAACCTAAACGGAAGGCACCACTGCTTAAAGAACCTTTCTCCCAAAAACAGCCTCAGATGAGGCAAAAGTATCAAATTTGGAAAATTTGGAAAAAGTGTGAAGAGACGACCAAGTTGCAGCCTTGCAAATCTGTTCAACAGAAGCATCATTTTTAAATGCCCATGAGGAAGCCACTGCTCTAGTAGAATGGGCCGTAATTCATTCTGGAGGCTGCTGTACACAGCAGTCTCATATGCAACACGGATGATACTCTTTAGCCAAAAAGAAAGAGGTGTAGCCATAGCTTTCTGACCCCTACGTTTCCCAGAAAAAACAACAAATAATGAAGATGTTTGACGAAAATCCTTAGTCGCCTGCAAGTAGAACTACAAAGCACGGACTACGTCCAAATTATGTAACAGACGCTCCTTCTTAGAAGAAGGGTTAGGACACAAGGAAGGAACAACAATTTCATGATTAATATTCTTGTTAGAAACAACCTTAGGAAGAAAACCAGGTTTGGTACGTACCACCACCTTATCCGAATGGAAAATAAGATAAGGAAAATCCCATTGTAATGCCGAAAGCTAAGAAATAGCAACCAAAAATAAAGCTTTCCAAGATAATAACTTAATATCTATGGAATGCATAGGTTCAAACGGAACCCCTTGAAGAACATTAAGAACTAAATTCAAACTCCAAGGAGGAGCAATTGGTCTAAACACAGATCTGATCCTAGTCAGGGCCTGACAAAAAGATTGAACATCTGGAACATCTGCCAGACGCTTGTGTAGCAAAATAGACAAAGCAGAAATCTGTCCTTTTAAGGAACTAGCTGACAACCCTTTCTCCAATCCTTCTTGGAGAAAAGATAAAATCCTGGGAATCCTAACCCTACTCCATGAGTAGCCCGTGGATTCGCACCAATAAAGATATTTACGCCATATGTTATGGTAAATCTTTCTAGTAACAGGCTTGCGTGCCTGAATCAAAGTATCAATGACCGCATCAGAGAACCCCCGCTTAGATAAAATCAAGCGTTCAATCTCCAAGCAGTCAGCTGCAGAGAAATTAGAATCGGATGATGGAAGGGTACTTGAATGAGAAGGTCCTGCCTCAGTGGAAGCTTCCACGGTGGCAGAGATGTCCATCAGATCGGCATACCAAGTCCTGCGAGGCCACGCAGGAGCGATGAGGATCACCGAAGCCCTCTCCTGTTTGACTCGAGCAATCACCCGGGGCAGGAGAGCAAATGGAGGGAACACATAAGCTAGGTTGAACGACCAAGGCGCTGCCAAGGCATCTATCAGTTCGGCCTGAGGATCCCTGGACCTGGATCCGTATCTCGGGAGCTTGGCATTCTGACGAGATGCCATAAGATCCAGCTCCGGTCTGCCTCATCTGAGAATCAGGATGGCAAAGACCTCAGGATGGAGTTCCCACTCCCCCGGATGAAACGTCTGTCTGCTCAAAAAATCCGCTTCCCAGTTTTCTACTCCTGGGATGTAGATTGCTGACAGATAACGAGAGTGAGCCTCCGCACAGCGAATTATTTTAGATACTTCTGTCATGGCCAAGGAACTCCTTGTTCCTCCCTGATGATTGATGTAAGCCACAGTCGTGATGTTGTCCGACTGAAATCGGATTAACTTTGCCGAAGTCAACTGAGGCCAAGCCTGAAGAGCATTGAATACTGCCCTCAACGCCAGAATATTGATTGGAAGTAGAGACTCCGACCGAGTCCACACACCCTGAGCCTTCAGAGAATTCCAGACTGCACCCCATCCTAGTAGACTGGTGTCCGTTTTCACCATCACCCATGAGGGTCTGCGGAAGCACGTCCCTTGGGACAGATGATCCTGTGACAACCACCAAAGAAGAGAGTCTCTTGTCTCCTGATCCAAATCTATCTGAGGAGACAAGTTTGCATAATCTCCATTCCACTGTCTGAGCATGCTCAGTTGTAGAGGTCTGAGATGAAAACGAGCAAACGGAATGATGTCCATTGCCGCCACCATCAATCCAATTACCTCCATGCACTGAGCCACTGATGGCCGAGGATTGGACTTAAGGGTTCGGCATGTATTCAGAATCTTTAACTTTCTGACCTCCATCAAGAAGATTTTCATGAATATAGAATCTATTAGAGTTCCCAAGAAAGGAACCCTTGTCTGTGGAATTAGTGAACTTTTTTTCTAGATTCACCTTCCACCTGTGAGTCCTTAGAAAGGACAGAACCATGTCGGTATGAGACTGTCAGTTGATAAGACGACGCCTGGATCAGAATATCGTCCAGATAAGGCACCACTGCAATGCCCCGCGGTCTGAGAACCGCCAGAAGAGACCCTAGAACCTTCGTGAAGATCCTGGGTGCCGTGGTCAGCCCGAAAGGAAGAGGCACAAACTGAAAATGTTTGATGATCTTTGTGGATAGGAATGTGCAGATATACATCCTTTAAGTCCACGGTAGCCATATATTGACCCTCCTGGATCAATGTCAGAATTGTCCGAATAGTCTCTATCTTGAAGGATGGAACTCTGAGAAACTTGTTTAGACTCTTGAGATCTAAAATGGGTCGGAACGTTCCCTCTTTTTTGGGAACCACAAAAAGATTTGAGTAAAACCCCTGCCCCTGTTCCTGTATTGGAACGGGACAAATGACTCCCATGGTGAAGAGGTCTTCTACACAACGTAAGAACGCCTCTATTTTTATCTGGTCTACAGACCATCGTGAAAGAAGAAACCTTCCCCTTGGGAAGGAATTTTTGAACTCCAACTGATACCCTTGAGACACGATTTCTAGTGTCCAGGGATCCTGAACGTCTCGTATCCAAGCCTGGACAAAGAGAGAAAGTCTGCCCCCTAATAGATCGGGTCCCGGATCGGGGGCCGCCCCTTCATGCTGTCTTGGTAGCAGCGGCAGGCTTCTTGGGTTGTTTACCCTTGTTCCAACCCTGGTTAGGTTTCCAGGTGGGTTTGGCTTGAGAAAAATTCCCTTCCTGTTTAACAGAAGAAGAAGAGGGGATTCCCTTGAAGTTTCGAAAGGAATGAAAATTATTCTGTCGTCCCCTTTGTTTAGCTGTTTTATCCTGAGGAAGGAGGTGACCCTTACCTCCCATAATGTCAGAAATTATCTCCTTCAAGTCAGGCCCAAACAGGGTCTTACCCTTGAAAGGAATAGCCAAGAACTTTGATTTAGAGCATCCGCAGACTAAGATTTTAACCATAAGGCTTTGCGCGCTAAAATGGAAAATCCTGAATTCTTAGCCGCCAATTTGGCGATCTGAAAGGCGGCATCTGTAATAAAAGAATTAGCCAGCTTAAGGGCCTTAATTCTATCCATTATTTCTTCTAAAGGAGTCTCAGTCTTAAGGGACTGTTACAATGCAGGCCGTCGGCTGTAAAAGAAACCCTTGATGAATATAAAGCTTTTTTAGAAGACCCTCCAACTTTTTATCCATAGGGTCTTTGTCCTCAATAGGGATAGTCGTATGCTTAGCCAGGGTAGCAATAGCTCCCTCCACCTTAAGCACCGTCTGCCAAGAGTCCCGAACGGTGTCAGCTATAGGGTACATTTTCCTAAACATAGGGGAAGGGGAGAACGGGATACCCAGTCTCTCCCATTCCCTTGTAATAATTTCAGAAATTCTCTTAGGAACCGGAAACACATCGGAATAAGAAGGGCCCTCTAAGTATTTGTCCATCTTACTCAATTTCTCTGGAGGGACCACAATAGAGTCACAGTCGTCCAGAGTCACCAAAACCTCTCGTAGCAAAGGGCGGAGGTGTTCAAGTTTAAATCTGACAGGACATGACGTCCGAGTCTGTCTGGGGTAATGCACTTCCTGAGTTAGACTGTTCCCCCTCAGACAGGGCCTCCCTACCCTCCAATTCAGAGCCCTGGGAAGGTATATTGGAGATAGCTATTAAAGCATCAGAAGTTGCAGGGACCACGTGGGCCTCTGTCCTGCTGCGTTTGCCTTGTAACACTGGCAACTTAGATAAAACTTCTGTAAGAGTGGATGACATAACTGCAGCCATATCCTGCAGAGTAAATGAAGCAGACGCCATTGAAGAACATGGCGTTACCTGTGCGGGCATTAAAGGCCGTGACGCTTGGGGAGAAAGATGTGGCATACCCTGAATTTCATCAGTCTGAGGACATTCATTAGATATATCTTTATTAAAGAAAATTTGTTCTTTACACTAACGCCCTCTCAATACATGGGGGACAAAGTGTAACAGGGGGTTCCACAATGGCATCTAAACACATGGGACATGTACTTTGCTCAATGTCATCCATGTTAACAAACTGTGATAACAGAAAAACACAAGCAAACTTGGTCACAGAAGCAGTAATACTAATAAAGACTATAGTACTGTGTCTTTAAATACTCCCTCTGCGCTAACCCTCTTTATAGGCAAAAAACAGAGAGAAGTTCTTAATTAACTTATCCACACTCCCTGTGTCGTTAGACTAACTGGCCAAAAAAAAAAAAAAAATAACAGACACCTCACTGCAGCTCTTACCTGCCTCCCCGTGCTTGACCCGATCACCCTTCGTACGGCGCTCCTAAGGTCACTTGTATAACTCTCACAACAAGCGAACTTAGGGGCCGTGAGGAACGCAGCCAGATGAAACTATGGAGAAGTAACTGCGCGGAAGCGTGCGAACATCAAGCCCCACCCATTGTGGGTGTAAACATAACTCCTCAAAAAACAAACTGAGAACCGCCATTTACCGGAGCCTTAATAAAGTTAAAAAACATGACCTCCAGTAGTGTACCCCAGCGTCAGCCTTATAAGCCCATATTGTCACCGCAACCAGAACTGCCAACATATTATACAGTGTCTAGCACCATCATACCCCAACACTTCTTAGTCTCTCTCAGAACGTTGGGGGAATAAACGTATGTTAGATCTCATACTCTTGTACCTAGATGAGGAGTAACATATTGTAGCAGGGAAGCCCTTATTACACGTAGCCCCTGATAGCAAAAATAAAGTACAGTTAAATCTGGGATATGCTGCAGAGCCCCAGAATTAAAACAAAACTGCACCTACCTCCATGCTGAGGAACAGCATGAAAACTCAGTGTCAAGAGGTCCACTCTTTCTCCTGAGGTCCTGTGAAGATAGAGGTGTCTTAGTTAAATTTCTCTAAGACCAGCACATCAGAGCAGCACAATAATGGGAGGCGCAGCAAAACTAAAACCCCACCAGTTCCCATAGCCATGAGGCTATAACTGCAGAGGCTGCTCTATAGTAAAACAGTACACATTGGCACCATTTAAAAATAAAAAACTCTTGATTGAAGAATCTAAACTAAACACCTCACTTTACCTCTTCCTATCACTGACACAGGCAAAGAGAATGACTGGGTTGGGGGGGAAAGGGAGGAGCTATATATACAGCTCTGCTGTGGAGCTCTTTGCCTCCTCCTGCTGACCAGGAAGCGATATCCCATAAGTAAGGATGAAATCTGTGGACTCGTCATATCTTGAGAAAATAATCCAATGCTTTGCATTTAACCGTATAGTTAGCGTGTTTCACTTTCAATATCATGTAAAGAACTAAAAGCTTAAAAACTGCTCAAATGGCAACAAAGCAGCTTTACAATTAATTCAAAGTACATTTCAAAAACATAATACAAACATTGTTAATGGCTTCCTTTCAAGTACGTTAAAGAGCTTAGTAAAACTGAGGCTGTGGGTATTTTACATAAAATGGAAAATTCAAGAACAATGGGTCATGATCTCAAGCTAAAGGGTAGTAGATTCAGGAGTAATTTGAGGAAGCACTTCTTTACAGAAAGAGTGATTGATTTATGGAATAAACTTCCTCAAGAGGTAGTAGCGACAAACACTGTGGGGGACTTTAAAAATGCATGGGACAAGCATAAGGCTATCCTACAAACTAGATAAGTTTATACTATTAGGTAATATCGGGCAGACTTGCTGGGCCTATGGCTCTTATCTGCCGTCAATATCTATGTTTCTATGTTTAGTTCTGACAACAATTTTCCTACCTCATTCTGCAGTGCACCTGTTTCCATTTGCTTCTGCTTAAGGGCCAACATAACTTGGTCTCTCTCGTGCTGGAACAAAATGGCCTTTTCTTGCATGGATTTGACTTCATTTAACAGTTGATTCAATTCCCCAGTCTTCCCCTGTGTGAAGTATATGACAAATGAAACAAAAATATATTTATATCAAACAATGTGAGCAACTGCCTTAAAGGGACGTTCTAGTGTAAGACTGCACACTTTAATTCTTTAGTGCATGCAGTTTTTGCACTACTGATTCACCAACTCTACATGTTCATTAACTCACAAAATCCCACTTGAGAGCACCGAGAACTGCTGGTCCCAAGAAGGAAATAACCAGAGAGGCAATCAGCACAACTCCACCAATCACCAGCTGTGTTCAACTGAGCAGCTGCAGATGGGACTTGAACTGTGTGTTTAATGCAAGCATGGCGTGATATAAGCAATATCTTTCTGCAAAAGAGCATGCAATTTTGCAGAAAGATAAAACATGCATAGTTTTTTTTTAAAAACAATTACCTTTTATTAGCTCAAATTTCACCCTTTTATGCCCCTTTTTTTAACCATAGGTTCATGGTGGTACAGACTATATGGGTAAGTTGGTAGTTGTGGGACTGAGTTGCACTTCTGACAGAAGAATGAGCAGCAGTAGCGCTTTTGTTATCCCTTGCGCAACAACCAAGCTTGCGTGTATGCCTCCAATAATGGTTTGAGAAATAAAGTTGAAGCCTTGAGCTCACAAAAAAAATCAAACTAAACTGTGCAAAATGTAAACGTGAAAAAACAAATTTTGTGCACTACAGCAACGACTAGAACACCCTTTTAAAAGTATAGCATATTTCACTATTTCCACTAAATTGTAATTGGCTTTTTTCCAGTCTTGTAGAGTTTTTTTTTTACAGCATTCAATTCAAATAAAATGTACATTTTTCTTGGGCCCTGACCAAGACAAAAGTCTCCAATTTTAAAAGAACTATATTTTAGAGGAATGGACAAATGGATAATCTGGAAACAGGTGTAGACATTCCCAGATCTCTAACACTGCACAGAATGAGCTAGTAATGCTTAGGTTTCTATTTATATCAGTTAGCACTCTGATCAAGGATAATTCCTGGAATTATTTCTACCTACTCCAGTAGTCAGAAGTCAAATGCCCACTAATATGGAGACTGTGAGAAAAAAACACTTATATGTCATTTTTATTAGAGAAAACTATTTTAACTTGTTTTTGTTAAAGGGCCATTGTAGTCAAAAACATTTCATGCTAATCAGTTAGAGCAGGGTTCTTCAAACTTTTTTTGCCCAAGACCCAGTGCAATGATACCAAATACCTTCTGACTCTATTGTTATGTTCGGTCAGAACATTTCTGAAGTTATATACAACAAGATAGCTGCAATTGTTGGCAAAGTGACTAAAATGTGTGTGTACTTTATTTCTGTAATCAAACTTAGAATTAAATTTAGATGATAGAATGGCATAGGATAATTCTCTACGAGTAAAAAGTCTTAAAGTGAAGGTCCATTTTGATGAATTAGTGCCCGGCTTTTAATAAACCTATTAAAAACAAGGGCACTTTAATTCATCAGAATTAACATTTCACTGTTTTCTTCAAAAACTTACCTTTTAATCCTGGCAGCGGCTCCAGCACTTCCTCCACCCGTCGCAAGCTTTCTTCGAATCTGGCTTCCTCCAATTACAGCGTTGCATTAGGCCAAGATTCCCCCAGGGGGAAGCTGTGATTGCAGGAAACCCGATTCGTTATTTCTGACGCCTGCAGCAGCTTCCGAGGGCCGGGGGAATCGCTGGAGCAGCATTCAGGATAAAAAACATAATTTATGTAAGAACTTACCTGATAAATTCATTTCTTTCATATTAGCAAGAGTCCATGAGCTAGTGACGTATGGGATATACATTCCTACCAGGAGGGGCAAAGTTTCCCAAACCTCAAAATGCCTACAAATACACCCCTCACCACACCCACAAATCAGTTTAACGAATAGCCAAGAAGTGGGGTGATAAGAAAAAAGTGCGAAAGCATAAAAAATAAGGAATTGGAATAATTGTGCTTTATACAAAAAATCATAACCACCACAAAAAGGGTGGGCCTCATGGACTCTTGCTAATATGAAAGAAATAAATTTATGAGGTAAGTTCTTACATAAATTATGTTTTCTTTCATATAATTAGCAAGAGTCCATGAGCTAGTGACGTATGGGATAATGACTACCCAAGATGTGGATCTTTCCACGCAAGAGTCACTAGAGAGGGAGGGATAAAATAAAGACAGCCAATTCCGGTGAAAAATAATCCACACCCAAAATAAAGATTACATTTTATAATGAAAAAAACTGAAAACATAAGCAGAAGATTCAAACTGAAACAGCTGCCTGAAGTACTTTTCTACCAAAAAAAGCTTCAGAAGAAGAAAACACATCAAAATGGTAGAATTTAGTAAAAGTATGCAAAGAAGACCAAGTTGCTGCTTTGCAAATCTGATCAACCGAAGCTTCATTCCTAAACGCCCAGGAAGTAGAAACTGACCTAGTAGAATGAGCTGTAATCCTTTGAGGCAGAGTTTTACCCGACTCGACATAAGCATGATGAATTAAAGATTTCAACCAAGATGCCAAAGAAATGGTAGAGGCCTTCTGACCTTTCCTAGAACCGGAAAAGATAACAAATAGACTAGAAGTCTTTCGGAAAGTCTTAGTAGCTTCAACATAATATTTCAAAGCTCTAACTACATCCAAAGAATGCAATGATTTCTCCTTAGAATTCTTAGGATTAGGACATAATGAAGGAACCACAATTTCTCTACTAATGTTGTTGGAATTCACAACCTTAGGTAAAAATTCAAAAGAGGTTCGCAACACCGCCTTATCCTGATGAAAAATCAGAAAAGGAGACTCACAAGAAAGAGCAGATAATTCAGAAACTCTTCTGGCAGAAGAGATGACCAAAAGGAACAAAACTTTCCAAGAAAGTAATTTAATGTCCAATGAATGCATAGGTTTCAAACGGAGGAGCTTGAAGAGCCCCCAGAACCAAATTCAAACTCCAAGGAGGAGAAATTGACTTAATGACAGGTTTTATACGAACCAAAGCTTGTACAAAACAATGAATATCAGGAAGATTAGCAATCTTTCTGTGAAAAAGAACAGAAAGAGCAGAGATTTGTCCTTTCAAAGAACTTGCAGACAAACCTTTCTCCAAACCATCCTGAAGAAACTGTAAAATTCTCGGAATTCTAAAAGAATGCCAGGAAAAATGATGAGAAAGACACCAAGAAATATAAGTCTTCCAGACTCTATAATATATCTCCCTAGATACAGATTTACGAGCCTGTAACATAGTATTAATCACAGAGTCAGAGAAACCTCTGACTAAGAATCAAGCGTTCAATCTCCATACCTTTAAATTTAAGGATTTGAGATCCTGATGGAAAAAAGGACCTTGTGACAGAAGGTCTGGTCTTAACGGAAGAGTCCACGGTTGGCAAGAGGCCATCCGGACAAGATCCGCATACCAAAACCTGTGAGGCCATGCTGGAGCTACCAGCAGAACAAACGAGCATTCCTTCAGAATCTTGGAGATCACTCTTGGAAGAAGAACTAGAGGCGGAAAGACATAAGCAGGATGATACTTCCAAGGAAGTGACAATGCATCCACTGCTTCCGCTTGAGGATCCCTGGATCTGGACAGATACCTGGGAAGTTTCTTGTTTAGATGAGAGGCCATCAGATCTATTTCTGGAAGTCCCCACATTTGGACAATCTGAAGAAATACCTCTGGGTGAAGAGACCATTCGCCCGGATGCAACGTTTGGCGACAGATAATCCGCTTCCCAATTGTCTATACCTGGGATATGAACCGCAGAAACTAGACAGGAGCTGGATTCCGCCCAAACCAGAATTCGAGATACTTCTTTCATAGCCAGAGGGCTGTGAGTCCCTCCTTGATGATTGATGTATGCCACAGATGTGACATTGTCTGTCTGAAAACAAATGAACGATTCTCTCTTTAGAAGAGGCCAAGACTGAAGAGCTCTGAAAATTGCACGGAGTTCCAAAATATTGATCGGTAATCTCACCTCCTGAGATTCCCAAACCCCTTGTGCCGTCAGAGACCCCCACACAGCTCCCCAACCTGTAAGACTTGCATCTGTTGAGATTACAGTCCAGGTCGGAAGAACAAAAGAAGCCCCCTGAACTAAACGATGGTGATCTGTCCACCACGTCAGAGAGTGTCGTACAATCGGCTTTAAAGATATTAATTGAGATATCTTTGTGTAATCCCTGCACCATTGGTTCAGCATACAGAGCTGAAGAGGTCGCATGTGAAAACGAGCAAAGGGGATCGCGTCCGATGCAGCAGTCATAAGACCTAGAATTTCCATGCATAAGGCTACCGAAGGGAATGATTGTGACTGAAGGTTTCGACAAGCTGATATCAATTTTAGACGTCTCTTGTCTGTCAAAGATAGAGTCATGGACACTGAATCTATCTGGAAACCCAAAAAGGTTACCCTTGTCTGAGGAATCAATGAACTTTTTAGTAAATTTTTTTTTTTTTTTTCAAAAGGTTTATTAGTTTTATACATCAAATACAGTTCTAAACAATCAATCTTTCCAGATTTAACAAGGTCATAATATAACATTTTCATAATCTTTACTTTCTGTTTCAACTAATATTTAATAAAATATATATTTGCTATACCTTGACCGCAGAAAAATTAAATCTTATAGGGAGGATACCTGTCAATGAAACATAACAATCATAA
>NC_069499.1:100038400-100113139 GCF_027579735.1 Bombina bombina | reverse complement strand
AAAAATAAGACTTACTTACCCCAGGACACTCATCTACATATAGTAGATAGCCAAACCAGTACTGAAACGAGAATCAGTAGAGGTAATGGTATATATAAGAGTATATCGTCGATCTGAAAAGGGAGGTAAGAGATGAATCTCTACGACCGATAACAGAGAACCTATGAAATAGACCCCTTAGAAGGAGATCACTGCATTCAAATAGGCAATACTCCTCACATCCCTCTGACATTCACTGCATGCTGAGAGGAAAACCGGGCCCCAACTTGCTGCGGAGCGCATATCAACGTAGAATCTAGCACAAACTTACTTCACCACCTCCATCGGAGGCAAAGTTTGTAAAACTGAATTGTGGGTGTGGTGAGGGGTGTATTTATAGGCATTTTGAGGTTTGGGAAACTTTGCCCCTCCTGGTAGGAATGTATATCCCATACGTCACTAGCTCATGGACTCTTGCTAATTACATGAAAGAAACAGAGTTTGTATACATTACACTCTTTTATGTATTAAACATACAAAGTAAAACCAGTACCAAAAGATTTAAAGAAAGCAGGGACAAGGTTCATGTTACAGGGCCTTCTTGTCTTTCTAAGCTATCTTTATGATCTTTGAGAAACTCATTTACTTCCTCTACATCTGTAAATATCCTATTCCCTGTAGTAGTATATATACTAAGTCTGGCTGGGTATAAAAGTCTGACTCTCCACCCTTCTTGTATTAGTTTGGTACATATTGGCGCAAGAGTTCGCCGTTTATTAGATGTCTCGTAAGAAAAGTCATTAAATAATAAGAGTTTCCTACCCCTATAATTAATTTCTCCATTTGCCTTCCGATAAGCATTCATAATTTTGATTTTTTTCCTGAAAGTTCAGCAGTTTCATAATAACCGGTCTACCTGTTTTATTCCTTCCCTCCTCTTGTCTTTCTGAGCCTATTCTGTGTATTCTCTCAATTGTTATATTTTGAGTTTCTACTCCAATGTTTAATAGACCCATTAAATCTACCTCCACAAATCTCTTAAGATCTTTCTCCTGGATATCCTCTGTCAGGCCAATAAGACGCAGGTTATTTCTTCTGGCCCTGTTTTCTAGGTCCTCAAGTTTATTTTTCATATTTTCAATCTGGGTGGACATAGTGCGTAGTGTCTGTTCCCTCTGTAGGGCCCCATCCTCAATATCTGATATTCTTTGTTCTGCATATGTGAGTCTGGTTGCAAATTGTTTTACTTCAAGTGTTAGTGAGGTGATATTATTTTGAATTAAGTCAAACTTGGGTGTAAATAGTCCGTCAAGCTGCTTAATTAATTCTTCATTGTTAGAGCTTTGTGCAAGATTTATTTCCCCCATTCCCCCCTGTGCTTCTTGTGAAATTCTATTCCCTTTTTTTTTTTTTTTTTTTATTTCGGGAAGACATACCTGGTGAAGTGATTTTGCTTTTGTTTAAGTATTTTTCCATAAATATATGTGTTCTCCTCCTTTACCCCTCAGTTAAGTGATATCCTCTTGTGTTTAAAAAGTGAGACTATATATTAGTAAATAATACCAGGCTATGTAATTGATCTTGAGGAATTTTTAGGCCCACCTCTATTAGTAAGAGGGTGCAGATTACTTTTCCAAGTTAAATTAAATTATAGACTGCCCCTTTAAGTAAGCATAGACGTACTTATTCGTGTTTGCTATTTTCCCTTCTACCTTGAGCTATCTAAGCTGGATATATGATGTTCAGATTTTACTTGTAGCTAACAAGTGTGCGGGCCTTCACCAGGCTAATTTAGAATCTTGACGCCTACTTAGATGGGGAGGTTATATATGAATGAGTTTGAATTATACCTTCCAAAATTTTAGTACTATCTGTACCAAACCTATTTTACATAATTTCTTACATTCAAGCTTAGTCCGAATTACATTTGTTGACTTTTACCACATCGTTATATATAAAACCTCTAAAGTTGCTTTTGATTCTCTATCCACCTTATCAAGCACAAAAAGAACTTGATTTTTTATAAAAAGGTCTCTAAGAGCAAATTCATAAAGAATAGTTCAGTGTTAAACTAGTTTTGTCAGGTTGAGACTTGAAAGTGAGGTTTTTCTACTATTCCAAACTATTTATAACTTATAGAGTTTTAGTGACCCTACTTTAACTCTCCTCTTCTACCAAGCCTTATTTACAGGGCCTTGTGTACAGTCGAAAAATATGAATACTTGGGAAAATATAGAACCTTAGCCCTAAAAAAAAAGACACTACTAGGTTTCTATTCCTTATAAAGTATAAGACAGAGCTAGCACTTGCTAGTTTGAATCCTGAAATTATTTTTTTTTTTTCTTTTTTTCTTCCCTCTTCTCTTCCCCCTTTCTTCTATCTTGGGGAGTAAAGCTAGCTCAATTGTATATTGTCACCTTTGCTTTAAACCCTATATTGTCTTGCAAAGTACAGCACACCAAAATATCCTAAATATCTAAATATAAGACATGTATGGTATCACTTAAGAAGAAGACACTAATAGATTTCTATTCCTTATAAAGTATAAAGCAAAGCTAGCTCCGGCTAATTTGAATCCTGAAATGATTTTATCATCTTGGGGAATAAAGCTAGCTCAATTGTATATTATCACCTTTGCTTTAAACCCTATATTGTTTTGCAAAGTACAGCATACCAAAATATCCTAAATATCTAAATATAAGACATGTATTGTGTCACTTAATATTGCAATCATTTACATTTTTATCATGATTTTTAGCCCTATACCAAACTTATCAGTCAAAAAGAAAAAACAACAAAGATCATGAGTGATATAACTCTTTTAACCCAGGGTTGCCCCCAGGGCCATATTCGGTGAGAGTTCCTTTAACCAGTATCTTTATGCAAGAAAACTAATTGTTCCACTACTGGTATTATTATAGCAGATGTTGCTTGAAAATGTTTATAAATCCCACTTCTTTTTGTAGTAAGTAAGCAACGGAAAAGGAAAGATAGCAGGTCTCTGGGCTTTCTTTTTCCTTCTTCTCCCCTTTTCTTTCTTTTTTTCCTTCTTTCTCCTCCCCCTCTCTCACTCCTGTTCTCTTTCTTTCCTTAATTTCCAGCAGCAAGCCCAGCTATTAGTCTATGTTTTAAAAAGTCTCCTTTTCTTTTTCCTCTCTCTTTCCCCTTTTAGACCAATTGCTTGTTTTACTTTCCTTTGTAAGTGTTCTCTTTACCCTGCTTTCTTACAGGGGAGACATTAATTGTTCATGAACTGGTAACCTTCATTCAGGACTTTTACTCTTCTGGGGGTTGCGCTGCACTAAGAGGGGTGGGGGGGGGGGATAAGTAACCTATGTCAGGCACTACTCTCGCAGGAGCTCTAGTATATTCACAATATGGCTCTACACCTGACACCCCCCCCCCCCTCTACCATTTGTATGCAGTCACTGTTTCAGCAAAGTTATTGAATAAAAACAAATCCAAACTTATCTTGTTCTGTAGAGATGTTTCTAGAATCTGTGGTTCCACCGCACAGCAGGACTTTCTCTCCTGCTACTCCTCCAAGTATGTAGACTTACTGGCAGGTCGAGGTGATGTTATGCTCAGGATCCCTTTAGCCTGTGTCCTGAGCTGACAGACAAGAAACACTTGTCTCCTTTCCTCCTGGGGCAAGAAGTTGATGTCTGTGACACCTTTCCCACTGCTATGTCCGCTCACCAACTGCTCCTTGGGTCCTGGCGGGCAGAGTGTGTCTCTAGGGGCTCTTAAGACAGTCACTGTAGATGGGCCTTATAGGCCGATGTCAGCAGGCTCTGCAGGGCTGTCAGCCTCCTTAACGGCAACTACGGGTCCTGGGCTGGGTGGTTTCGGCCCGCCTATAGGCACTCGATGCCGCGGCTCCTTTCTTAGGCCTCTGGAAGCAGGCAGCGTACTTCACACGCGTCTGCTTGCTTAGCCCCTCCTACCGGAGCAGTCAACTTTTTAGTAAATTGATCCTCCAACCATGATCTTGAAGAAACAACACAAGTCGATTCGTATGAGATTCTGCTAAATGTGAAGACTGAGCAAGTACCAAGATATCGTCCAAATAAGGAAATACCACAATACCCTGTTCTCTGATTACAGACAGAAGGGCACCGAGAACCGTTGTAAAAATTCTTGGAGCTGTTGCTAGGCCAAACGGCAGAGCCACAAACTGGTAATGCTTGTCTAGGAACGAGAATCTCAGAAACTGATAGTGATCTGGATGAATCAGAATATGCAGATATGCATCCTGTAAATCTATTGTAGACATATAATGCCCTTGCTGAACAAAAGGCAGGATAGTCCTTACAGTTACCATTTTGAATGTTGGTATCCTTACATAACGATTCAATATTTTTAGATCCAGAACTGGTCTGAAGGAATTCTCCTTCTTTGGTACAATGAAGAGATTTGAATAAAACCCCAGCCCCTGTTCCAGAACTGGAACTGGCATAATTACTCCAGCCAACTCTAGATCTGAAACACATTTCAGAAATGCTTGAGCCTTCGCTGGATTTACTGGGACACGGGAAAGAAAAAATCTCTTTGCAGGAGGCCTTATCTTGAAGCCAATTCTGTACCCTTCTGAAACAATATTCTGAATCCAAAGATTGTGAACGGAATTGATCCAAATTCCTTTGAAAAAACGTAATCTGCCCCCTACCAGCTGAGCTGGAATGAGGGCCGCACCTTCATGTGGACTTAGGAGCTGGCTTTGATTTTCTAAAAGGCTTGGATTTATTCCAGACTGGAGATGGTTTCCAAACTGATACCACTCCTGAGGATGAAGGATCAGGCTTTTGTTCCTTGTGATGAAAGGAACGAAAACGATTATTAGACCTAAATTTACCTTTAGATTTTTTATCCTGTGGTAAAAAAGTTCCTTTCCCTCCAGTAACAGTTGAGATAATAGAATCCAACTGAGAACCAAATAATTTATTACCCTGGAAAGAAAGGGAAAGCAGAGTAGACTTAGAAGACATATCAGCATTCCAAGTTTTAAGCCATAAAGCTCTTCTAGCTAAAATAGCTAGAGACATATACCTGACATCAACTCTAATGATATCAAAGATGGCATCACAAATAAAATTATTAGCATGTTGAAGAAGAATAATAATGCTATGAGAATTATGATCTGTTACTTGTTGCGCTAAAGCTTCCAACCAAAAAGTTGAAGCTGCAGCAACATCCGCCAAAGATATAGCAGGTCTAAGAAGATTACCTGAACACAAGTAAGCTTTTCTTAGAAAGGATTCAATTTTCCTATCTAAAGGATCCTTAAAGGAAGTACCATCTGCCGTAGGAATGGTAGTACGCTTAGCAAGAGTAGAGACAGCCCCATCAACCTTAGGGATTTTGTCCCAAAATTCTAATCTGTCAGATGGCACAGGATATAATTGCTTAAAACGTTTAGAAGGAGTAAATGAATTACCCAAATTATTCCATTCTCTGGAAATTACTTGAGAAATAGCACCAGGAACAGGAAAAACTTCTGGAATAACTACAGGAGATTTAAAAACCTTATCTAAACGTTTAGATTTAGGATCAAGAGGACCAGAATCCTCAATTTCTAATGCAATTAGGACTTCTTTAAGTAAAGAACGAATAAATTCCATTTTAAATAAATATGAAGATTTATCAGCATCAACCTCTGAAACAGAATCCTCTGAACCAGAAGAGACATTATCAGAATCAGAATGATGATGTTCATTTAAAAATTCATCTGAAAAATGAGAAGTTTTAAAAGACTTTTTACGTTTACTAGAAGGAGGAATAACAGACATAGCCTTCTTAATGGATTTAGAAACAAAATCTCTTATGTTATCAGGAACACTCTGAGTATTAGATGTTGATGGAACAGCAACAGGTAATGTAACTTTACTAAAGGAAAACAGAATTTATGTTTACCTGATAAATTATTTTCTCCAACGGTGTGTCCGGTCCACGGCGTCATCCTTACTTGTGGGATATTCTCTTCCCCAACAGGAAATGGCAAAGAGCCCAGCAAAGCTGGTCACATGATCCCTCCTAGGCTCCGCCTACCCCAGTCATTCGACCGACGTTAAGGAGGAATATTTGCATAGGAGAAACCATATGATACCGTGGTGACTGTAGTTAAAGAAAATAAATTATCAGACCTGATTAAAAAACCAGGGCGGGCCGTGGACCCGACACACCGTTGGAGAAAGTAATTTATCAGGTAAACATAAATTCTGTTTTCTCCAACATAGGTGTGTCCGGTCCACGGCGTCATCCTTACTTGTGGGAACCAATACCAAAGCTTTAGGACACGGATGATGGGAGGGAGCAAATCAGGTCACCTAGATGGAAGGCACCACGGCTTGCAAAACCTTTCTCCCAAAAATAGCCTCAGAAGAAGCAAAAGTATCAAACTTGTAAAATTTGGTAAAAGTGTGCAGTGAAGACCAAGTCGCTGCCCTACATATCTGATCAACAGAAGCCTCGTTCTTGAAGGCCCATGTGGAAGCCACAGCCCTAGTGGAATGAGCTGTGATTCTTTCGGGAGGCTGCCGTCCGGCAGTCTCGTAAGCCAATCTGATGATGCTTTTAATCCAAAAAGAGAGAGAGGTAGAAGTTGCTTTTTGACCTCTCCTTTTACCTGAATAAACAACAAACAAGGAAGATGTTTGTCTAAAATCCTTTGTAGCATCTAAATAGAATTTTAGAGCGCGAACAACATCCAAATTGTGCAACAAACGTTCCTTCTTCGAAACTGGTTTCGGACACAGAGAAGGTACGATAATCTCCTGGTTAATGTTTTTGTTAGAAACAACTTTTGGAAGAAAACCAGGTTTAGTACGTAAAACCACCTTATCTGCATGGAACACCAGATAAGGAGGAGAACACTGCAGAGCAGATAATTCTGAAACTTCTAGCAGAAGAAATTGCAACCAAAAACAAAACTTTCCAAGATAATAACTTAATATCAACGGAATGTAAGGGTTCAAACGGAACCCCCTGAAGAACTGAAAGAACTAAGTTGAGACTCCAAGGAGGAGTCAAAGGTTTGTAAACAGGCTTGATTCTAACCAGAGCCTGAACAAAGGCTTGAACATCTGGCACAGCTGCCAGCTTTTTGTGAAGTAACACAGACAAGGCAGAAATCTGTCCCTTCAAGGAACTTGCAGATAATCCCTTTTCCAATCCTTCTTGAAGGAAGGATAGAATCTTAGGAATCTTAACCTTGTCCCAAGGGAATCCTTTAGATTCACACCAACAGATATATTTTTTCCAAATTTTGTGGTAAATTTTTCTAGTTACAGGCTTTCTGGCCTGAACAAGAGTATCAATAACAGAATCTGAGAACCCTCGCTTCGATAAGATCAAGCGTTCAATCTCCAAGCAGTCAGCTGGAGTGAGACCAGATTCGGATGTTCGAACGGACCTTGAACAAGAAGGTCTCGTCTCAAAGGTAGCTTCCATGGTGGAGCCGATGACATATTCACCAGATCTGCATACCAAGTCCTGCGTGGCCACGCAGGAGCTATCAAGATCACCGACGCCCTCTCCTGATTGATCCTGGCTACCAGCCTGGGGATGAGAGGAAACGGCGGGAAGACATAAGCTAGTTTGAAGGTCCAAGGTGCTACTAGTGCATCTACTAGAGTCGCCTTGGGATCCCTGGATCTGGACCCGTAGCAAGGAACTTTGAAGTTCTGACGAGAGGCCATCAGATCCATGTCTGGAATGCCCCACAGTTGAGTGATTTGGGCAAAGATTTCCGGATGGAGTTCCCACTCCCCCGGATGCATTGTCTGACGACTCAAAAAATCCGCTTCCCAATTTTCCACTCCTGGGATGTGGATTGCAGACAGGTGGCAGGAGTGAATCTCCGCCCATTGAATGATTTTGGTCACTTCTTCCATCGCCAGGGAACTCCTTGTTCCCCCCTGATGGTTGATGTACGCAACAGTCGTCATGTTGTCTGATTGGAACCGTATGAACTTGGCCCTCGCTAGCTGAGGCCAAGCCTTGAGAGCATTGAATATCGCTCTCAGTTCCAGAATATTTATCGGTAGAAGAGATTCTTCCCGAGACCAAAGACCCTGAGCTTTCAGGGAACCCCAGACCGCGCCCCAGCCCATCAGACTGGCGTCGGTCGTGACAATGACCCACTCTGGTCTGCGGAAGGTCATCCCTTGTGACAGGTTGTCCAGGGACAGCCACCAACGGAGTGAGTCTCTGGTCCTCTGATTTACTTGTATCCTCGGAGACAAGTCTGTATAGTCCCCATTCCACTGACTGAGCATGCACAGTTGTAATGGTCTTAGATGAATGCGCGCAAAAGGAACTATGTCCATTGCCGCTACCATCAAACCTATCACTTCCATGCACTGCGCTATGGAAGGAAGAGGAACGGAATGAAGTATCCGACAAGAGTCTAGAAGTTTTGTTTTTCTGGCCTCTGTCAGAAAAATCCTCATTTCTAAGGAGTCTATTATTGTTCCCAAGAAGGGAACCCTTGTTGATGGAGATAGAGAACTCTTTTCCACGTTCACTTTCCATCCGTGAGATCTGAGAAAGGCCAGGACGATGTCCGTGTGAGCCTTTGCTTGAGGAAGGGACGACGCTTGAATCAGAATGTCGTCCAAGTAAGGTACTACAGCAATGCCCCTTGGTCTTAGCACCGCTAGAAGGGACCCTAGTACCTTTGTGAAAATCCTTGGAGCAGTGGCTAATCCGAAAGGAAGCGCCACAAACTGGTAATGCTTGTCCAGGAATGCGAACCTTAGGAACCGATGATGTTCCTTGTGGATAGGAATATGTAGATACGCATCCTTTAAGTCCACCGTGGTCATGAATTGACCTTCCTGGATGGAAGGAAGAATTGTTCGAATGGTTTCCATTTTGAACGATGGAACCTTGAGAAACTTGTTTAAGATCTTGAGATCTAAGATTGGTCTGAACGTTCCCTCTTTTTTGGGAACTATGAACAGATTGGAGTAGAACCCCATCCCTTGTTCTCCTAATGGAACAGGATGAATCACTCCCATTTTTAACAGGTCTTCTACACAATGTAAGAATGCCTGTCTTTTTATGTGGTCTGAAGACAACTGAGACCTGTGGAACCTCCCCCTTGGGGGAAGCCCCTTGAATTCCAGAAGATAACCTTGGGAGACTATTTCTAGTGCCCAAGGATCCAGAACATCTCTTGCCCAAGCCTGAGCGAAGAGAGAGAGTCTGCCCCCCACCAGATCCGGTCCCGGATCGGGGGCCAACATTTCATGCTGTCTTGGTAGCAGTGGCAGGTTTCTTGGCCTGCTTTCCCTTGTTCCAGCCTTGCATTGGTCTCCAAGCTTGCTTGGCTTGAGAAGTATTACCCTCTTGCTTAGAGGACGTAGCACTTTGGGCTGGTCCGTTTCTACGAAAGGGACGAAAATTAGGTTTATTTTTGGCCTTGAAAGGCCGATCCTGAGGAAGGGCGTGGCCCTTACCCCCAGTGATATCAGAGATAATCTCTTTCAAGTCAGGGCCAAACAGCGTTTTCCCCTTGAAAGGAATGTTAAGTAGTTTGTTCTTGGAAGACGCATCAGCTGACCAAGATTTCAACCAAAGCGCTCTGCGCGCCACAATAGCAAACCCAGAATTCTTAGCCGCTAACCTAGCCAATTGCAAAGTGGCGTCTAGGGTGAAAGAATTAGCCAATTTGAGAGCATTGATTCTGTCCATAATCTCCTCATAAGGAGGAGAATCACTATCGACCGCCTTTACCAGCTCATCGAACCAGAAACACGCGGCTGTAGCGACAGGGACAATGCATGAAATTGGTTGTAGAAGGTAACCCTGCTGAACAAACATCTTTTTAAGCAAACCTAATTTTTTATCCATAGGATCTTTGAAAGCACAACTATCTTCTATGGGTATAGTGGTGCGTTTGTTTAAAGTGGAAACCGCTCCCTCGACCTTGGGGACTGTCTGCCATAAGTCCTTTCTGGGGTCGACCATAGGAAACAATTTTTTAAATATGGGGGGAGGGACGAAAGGTATACCGGGCCTTTCCCATTCTTTATTTACAATGTCCGCCACCCGCTTGGGTATAGGAAAAGCTTCTGGGAGCCCCGGGACCTCTAGGAACTTGTCCATTTTACATAGTTTCTCTGGGATGACTAAATTGTCACAATCATCCAGAGTGGATAATACCTCCTTAAGCAGAGCGCGGAGATGTTCCAACTTAAATTTAAATGTAATCACATCAGGTTCAGCGTGTTGAGAAATTTTCCCAGAATCTGAAATTTCTCCCTCAGACAAAACCTCCCTGGCCCCATCAGACTGGTGTAGGGGCCTTTCAGAACCATTATCATCAGCGTCGTCATGCTCTTCAGTATCTAAAACAGAGCAGTCGCGCTTACGCTGATAAGTGGGCATTTTGGCTAAAATGTTTTTGATAGAATTATCCATTACAGCCGTTAATTGTTGCATAGTAAGGAGTATTGGCGCGCTAGATGTACTAGGGGCCTCCTGAGTGGGCAAGACTCGTGTAGACGAAGGAGGGAATGATGCAGTACCATGCTTACTCCCCTCACTTGAGGAATAATCTTGGGCATCATTGTCATTATCACATAAATCACATTTATTTAAATGAGAAGGAACTCTGGCTTCCCCACATTCAGAACACAGTCTATCTGGTAGTTCAGACATGTTAAACAGGCATAAACTTGATAACAAAGTACAAAAAACGTTTTAAAATAAAACCGTTACTGTCACTTTAAATTTTAAACTGAACACACTTTATTACTGCAATTGCGAAAAAATATGAAGGAATTGTTCAAAATTCACCAAAATTTCACCACAGTGTCTGAAAGCCTTAAAAGTATTGCACACCAAATTTGGAAGCTTTAACCCTTAAAATAACGGAACCGGAGCCGTTTTTAACTTTAACCCCTTTACAGTCCCTGGTATCTGCTTTGCTGAGACCCAACCAAGCTCAAAGGGGAATACGATACCAAATGACGCCTTCAGAAAGTCTTTTCTATGTATCAGAGCTCCTCACACATGCGACTGCATGTCATGCCTCTCAAAAACAAGTGCGCAACACCGGCGCGAAAATGAGGCTCTGCCTATGATTTGGGAAAGCCCCTAAAGAATAAGGTGTCTAAAACAGTGCCTGCCGATATAATCTTATCAAAATACCCAGATTAAATGATTCCTCAAGGCTAAATATGTGTTATATATGAATCGATTTAGCCCAGAAAAGGTCTACAGTCTTAATAAGCCCTTGTGAAGCCCTATTTACTATCTTAATAAACATGGCTTACCGGATCCCATAGGGAAAATGACAGCTTCCAGCATTACATCGTCTTGTTAGAATGTGTCATACCTCAAGCAGCAAGAGACTGCTCACTGTTCCCCCAACTGAAGTTAATTCCTCTCAACAGTCCTGTGTGGAACAGCCATGGATTTTAGTAACGGTTGCTAAAATCATTTTCCTCATACAAACAGAAATCTTCATCTCTTTTCTGTTTCAGAGTAAATAGTACATACCAGCACTATTTTAAAATAACAAACTCTTGATTGAATAATAAAAACTACAGTTAAACACTAAAAAACTCTAAGCCATCTCCGTGGAGATGTTGCCTGTACAACGGCAAAGAGAATGACTGGGGTAGGCGGAGCCTAGGAGGGATCATGTGACCAGCTTTGCTGGGCTCTTTGCCATTTCCTGTTGGGGAAGAGAATATCCCACAAGTAAGGATGACGCCGTGGACCGGACACACCTATGTTGGAGAAATATTATCTGCATTAACAAGTTTGTCATGACATTCAATACAAACAACAGCTGGAGGAACAGCTACCAAAAGTTTACAGCAGATACACTTAGCTTTGGTAGCTCAAGCACCAGGCAGCGATTTTCCAGAAGTATCTTCTGACTCAGCTTCAACATGGGACATCTTGCAATATGTAATAGAAAAAACAACATATAAAGCAAAATTGATCAAATTCCTTAAATGACAGTTTCAGGAATGGGAAAAAATGCCAGTGAACAAGCTTCTAGCAACCAGAAGCAATAAAAAATGAGACTTAAATAATGTGGAGACAAAAGTGACGCCCATATTTTTTTAGCGCCAAATAAGACGCCCACATTATTTGGCACCTAAATGCTTTTGGCACCAAAAATGACGCCACATCCGGAACGCCGACATTTTTGGCGCAAAAGAACGTCAAAAATGACGCAACTTCCGGCGACACGTATGACGCCGGAAACAGAAAAAAATGTTTGCGCCAAAAAAGTCCGCGCCAAGAATGACGCAATAAAATGAAGCATTTTCAGCCCCCGCGAGCCTAACAGCCCACAGGGAAAAGTCAAATTTTAAGGTAAGAAAAAAATTGTTTTATTCAAATGCATTATCCCAAATATGAAACTGACTGTCTGAAAATAAGGAATGTTGAACATCCCGAGTCAAGGCAAATAAATGTTTGAATACATATATTTAGAACTTTATAAAAAAGTGCCCAACCATAGCTTAGAGTGTCACAGAAAATAAGACTTACTTACCCCAGGACACTCATCTACATGTTGTAGAAAGCCAAACCAGTACTGAAACGAAAATCAGCAGAGGTAATGGTATATATATAAGAGTATATATCGTCGATCTGAAAAGGGAGGTAAGAGATGAATCTCTACGACCGATAACAGAGAACCTATGAAATAGACCCCGTAGAAGGAGATCATTGAATTCAAATAGGCAATACTCTCCTCACATCCCTCTGACATTCACTGCACGCTGAGAGGAAAACCGGGCTCCAACCTGCTGCGGAGCGCATATCAACGTAGAATCTAGCACAAACTTACTTCACCACCTCCATAGGAGGCAAAGTTTGTAAAACTGATTTGTGGGTGTGGTGAGGAGTGTATTTGTAGGCATTTTGAGGTTTGGGAAACTTTGCCCCTCCTGGTAGGAATGTATATCCCATACGTCACTAGCTCATGGACTCTTGCTAATTACATGAAAGAAAGGTAAGTTTTTGAAGAAAATAGTGAAATGTCAATTTTGATGAATTAAAGTGCCCTTGTTTTTAATAGGTTTAATAGGTTTATTAAAAACCGGGCACTAATTTATCAAAATGGACCTTCACTTTAAGAGCAAATTGCATGTAGATGTTATTTTGATGTGTAAAATGGAAAGGAGATATACTTAATTATGTAATGGAGAAAAGAAAATGTATTTTAAAATGCATTTATGTTTTTCTTGTTTTATGATAAGATATTATACAATATGTATTTTTCTTTTTTTTTTCAATAAAGATAATACATTTAAAAAAAAAAAAAACACACATACCACACTCTCATACAACACATACTCTCATACGACACAATCTCATACAACACACACACCACACCCACTGTCATACAACACACACACTGTCGTACAACATACACTCCCCCGCAAAGGGGTTAAACAATCAGTAGAAGTGACGCTCAAGACCTGTGGAGCACTGCTAGTCCTGAGTGAGACCTGCCACTGATTCAAAAAGCAGTGCTAGTCGCATAACTCAGATGTGCAACTAGCGTTGCTGATTAGATAAGTGGCGGGTTTTGCTCTGGACCAGCAGTGCTCTGTGGGTCCCAAGCAGCATTTCTATTGTGTGTTTAACCCTTTTATGGGGGTTAAACTCATAATAGTGCAGGGTTGATAGTCTTAACTTGAAAATTGTTATAGTTTAAAAAGATAGATAATCGTAATACCCATTCCCCAGTTTTACATAACCAACACTTAATATACTTTTTACCTCTATGATTACCTGTATCTTAGCCACTGTAGACTACCCCTTATCTCAGTGCTTTTTACAATCTTGCATTTTAGCCAATCAGTGCTGGTTCTTGTTCATTTAAGGAGAAAAAGAAATTGGTTTCAGCCTCAAAGTTATTTAAAAAACAGAATTTATGTTTACCTGATAAATTACTTTCTCCAACGGTGTGTCCGGTCCACGGCGTCATCCTTACTTGTGGGATATTCTCTTCCCCAACAGGAAATGGCAAAGAGCCCAGCAAAGCTGGTCACATGATCCCTCCTAGGCTCCGCCTACCCCAGTCATTCGACCGACGTTAAGGAGGAATATTTGCATAGGAGAAACCATATGATACCGTGGTGACTGTAGTTAAAGAAAATAAATTATCAGACCTGATTAAAAAACCAGGGCGGGCCGTGGGCCGGACACACCCTTGGAGAAAGTAATTTATCAGGTAAACATAAATTCTGTTTTCTCCAACATAGGTGTGTCCGGTCCACGGCGTCATCCTTACTTGTGGGAACCAATACCAAAGCTTTAGGACACGGATGATGGGAGGGAGCAAATCAGGTCACCTAGATGGAAGGCACCACGGCTTGCAAAACCTTTCTCCCAAAAATAGCCTCAGAAGAAGCAAAAGTATCAAACTTGTAAAATTTGGTAAAAGTGTGCAGTGAAGACCAAGTCGCTGCCCTACATATCTGATCAACAGAAGCCTCGTTCTTGAAGGCCCATGTGGAAGCCACAGCCCTAGTGGAATGAGCTGTGATTCTTTCGGGAGGCTGTCGTCCGGCAGTCTCGTAAGCCAATCTGATGATGCTTTTAATCCAAAAAGAGAGAGAGGTAGAAGTTGCTTTTTGACCTCTCCTTTTACCGGAATAAACAACAAACAAGGAAGATGTTTGTCTAAAATCCTTTGTAGCGTCTAAATAGAATTTTAGAGCGCGAACAACATCCAAATTGTGCAACAAACGTTCCTTCTTTGAAACTGGTTTCGGACACAGAGAAGGTACGATAATCTCCTGGTTAATGTTTTTGTTAGAAACAACTTTTGGAAGAAAACCAGGTTTAGTACGTAAAACCACCTTATCTGCATGGAACACCAGATAAGGAGGAGAACACTGCAGAGCAGATAATTCTGAAACTCTTCTAGCAGAAGAGATTGCAACCAAAAACAAAACTTTCCACGATAATAACTTAATATCAACGGAATGTAAGGGTTCAAACGGAACCCCCTGAAGAACTGAAAGAACTAAGTTGAGACTCCAAGGAGGAGTCAAAGGTTTGTAAACAGGCTTGATTCTAACCAGAGCCTGAACAAAGGCTTGAACATCTGGCACAGCTGCCAGCTTTTTGTGAAGTAACACAGACAAGGCAGAAATCTGTCCCTTCAAGGAACTTGCAGATGATCCTTTTTCCAATCCTTCTTGAAGGAAGGATAGAATCTTAGGAATCTTAACCTTGTCCCAAGGGAATCCTTTAGATTCACACCAACAGATATATTTTTTCCAAATTTTGTGGTAAATTTTTCTAGTTACAGGCTTTCTGGCCTGAACAAGAGTATCAATAACAGAATCTGAGAACCCTCGCTTCGATAAGATCAAGCGTTCAATCTCCAAGCAGTCAGCTGGAGTGAGACCAGATTCGGATGTTCGAACGGACCTTGAACAAGAAGGTCTCGTCTCAAAGGTAGCCTCCATGGTGGAGCCGATGACATATTCACCAGATCTGCATACCAAGTCCTGCGTGGCCACGCAGGAGCTATCAAGATCACCGACGCCCTCTCCTGATTGATCCTGGCTACCAGCCTGGGAATGAGAGGAAACGGCGGGAATACATAAGCTAGTTTGAAGGTCCAAGGTGCTACTAGTGCATCTACCAGAGTCGCCTTGGGATCCCTGGATCTGGACCCGTAGCAAGGAACTTTGAAGTTCTGACGAGAAGCCATCAGATCCATGTCTGGAATGCCCCACAGTTGAGTGATTTGGGCAAAGATTTCCGGATGGAGTTCCCACTCCCCCGGATGCAATGTCTGACGACTCAGAAAATCCGCTTCCCAATTTTCCACTCCTGGGATGTGGATTGCAGACAGGTGGCAGGAGTGAGTCTCCGCCCATTGAATGATTTTGGTCACTTCTTCCATCGCCAGGGAACTCCTTGTTCCCCCCTGATGGTTGATGTACGCAACAGTCGTCATGTTGTCTGATTGAAACCGTATGAACTTGGCCCTCGCTAGCTGAGGCCAAGCCTTGAGAGCATTGAATATCGCTCTCAGTTCCAGAATATTTATCGGTAGAAGAGATTCTTCCCGAGACCAAAGACCCTGAGCTTTCAGGGATCCCCAGACCGCGCCCCAGCCCATCAGACTGGCGTCGGTCGTGACAATGACCCACTCTGGTCTGCGGAAGGTCATCCCTTGCGACAGGTTGTCCAGGGACAGCCACCAACGGAGTGAGTCTCTGGTCCTCTGATTTACTTGTATCCTCGGAGACAAGTCTGTATAGTCCCCATTCCACTGACTGAGCATGCACAGTTGTAATGGTCTTAGATGAATGCGCGCAAAAGGAACTATGTCCATTGCCGCTACCATCAAACCTATCACTTCCATGCACTGCGCTATGGAAGGAAGAGGAACGGAATGAAGTATCCGACAAGAGTCTAGAAGTTTTGTTTTTCTGGCCTCTGTCAGAAAAATCCTCATTTCTAAGGAGTCTATTATTGTTCCCAAGAAGGGAACCCTTGTTGACGGAGATAGAGAACTCTTTTCCACGTTCACTTTCCATCCGTGAGATCTGAGAAAGGCCAGGACGATGTCCGTGTGAGCCTTTTCTTGAGGAAGGGACGACGCTTGAATCAGAATGTCGTCCAAGTAAGGTACTACAGCAATGCCCCTTGGTCTTAGCACCGCTAGAAGGGACCCTAGTACCTTTGTGAAAATCCTTGGAGCAGTGGCTAATCCGAAAGGAAGCGCCACGAACTGGTAATGCTTGTCCAGGAATGCGAACCTTAGGAACCGATGATGTTCCTTGTGGACAGGAATATGTAGATACGCATCCTTTAAATCCACCGTGGTCATGAATTGACCTTCCTGGATGGAAGGAAGAATTGTTCGAATGGTTTCCATTTTGAACGATGGAACCTTGAGAAACTTGTTTAAGATCTTGAGATCTAAGATTGGTCTGAACGTTCCCTCTTTTTTGGGAACTATGAACAGATTGGAGTAGAACCCCATCCCTTGTTCTCCTAATGGAACAGGATGAATCACTCCCATTTTTAACAGGTCTTCTACACAATGTAAGAATGCCTGTCTTTTTATGTGGTCTGAAGACAACTGAGACCTGTGGAACCTCCCCCTTGGGGGAAGCCCCTTGAATTCCAGAAGATAACCTTGGGAGACTATTTCTAGTGCCCAAGGATCCAGAACATCTCTTGCCCAAGCCTGAGCGAAGAGAGAGAGTCTGCCCCCCACCAGATCCGGTCCCGGATCGGGGGCCAACATTTCATGCTGTCTTGGTAGCAGTGGCAGGTTTCTTGGCCTGCTTTCCCTTGTTCCAGCCTTGCATTGGTCTCCAAGCTTGCTTGGCTTGAGAAGTATTACCCTCTTGCTTAGAGGACGTAGCACTTTGGGCTGGTCCGTTTCTACGAAATGGACGAAAATTAGGTTTATTTTTGGCCTTGAAAGGCCGATCCTGAGGAAGGGCGTGGCCCTTACCCCCAGTGATATCAGAGATAATCTCTTTCAAGTCAGGGCCAAACAGCGTTTTCCCCTTGAAAGGAATGTTAAGTAGTTTGTTCTTGGAAGACGCATCAGCTGACCAAGATTTCAACCAAAGCGCTCTGCGCGCCACAATAGCAAACCCAGAATTCTTAGCCGCTAACCTAGCCAATTGTAAAGTGGCGTCTAGGGTGAAAGAATTAGCCAATTTGAGAGCATTGATTCTGTCCATAATCTCCTCATAAGGAGGAGAATCACTATCGACCGCCTTTATCAGCTCATCGAACCAGAAACACGCGGCTGTAGCGACAGGGACAATGCATGAAATTGGTTGTAGAAGGTAACCCTGCTGAACAAACATCTTTTTAAGTAAACCTTCTAATTTTTTATCCATAGGATCTTTGAAAGCACAACTATCTTCTATGGGTATAGTGATGCGTTTGTTTAAAGTGGAAACCGCTCCCTCGACCTTGGGGACTGTCTGCCATAAGTCCTTTCTGGGGTCGACCATAGGAAACAATTTTTTAAATATGGGGGGAGGGACGAAAGGTATACCGGGCCTTTCCCATTCTTTATTTACAATGTCCGCCACCCGCTTGGGTATAGGAAAAGCTTCTGGGAGCCCCGGGACCTCTAGGAACTTGTCCATTTTACATAGTTTCTCTGGGATGACCAAATTGTCACAATCATCCAGAGTGGATAATACCTCCTTAAGCAGAGCGCGGAGATGTTCCAACTTAAATTTAAATGTAATCACATCAGGTTCAGCTTGCTGAGAAATTTTCCCTGAATCTGAAATTTCTCCCTCAGACAAAACCTCCCTGGCCCCATCAGACTGGTGTAGGGGCCTTTCAGAACCATTATCATCAGCGTCGTCATGCTCTTCAGTATCTAAAACAGAGCAGTCGCGCTTACGCTGATAAGTGGGCATTTTGGCTAAAATGTTTTTGATAGAATTATCCATTACAGCCGTTAATTGTTGCATAGTAAGGAGTATTGGCGCGCTAGATGTACTAGGGGCCTCCTGAGTGGGCAAGACTCGTGTAGACGAAGGAGGGAATGATGCAGTACCATGCTTACTCCCCTCACTTGAGGAATCATCTTGGGCATCAGTGTCATTGTCACATAAATCACATTTATTTAAATGAGAAGGAACTCTGGCTTCCCCACATTCAGAACACAGTCTATCTGGTAGTTCAGACATGTTAAACAGGCATAAACTTGATAACAAAGTACAAAAAAACGTTTTAAAATAAAACCGTTACTGTCACTTTAAATTTTAAACTGAACACACTTTATTACTGCAATTGCGAAAAAATATGAAGGAATTGTTCAAAATTCACCAAAATTTCACCACAGTGTCTTAAAGCCTTAAAAGTATTGCACCCCAAATTTGGAAGCTTTAACCCTTAAAATAACGGAACCGGAGCCGTTTTTAACTTTAACCCCTTTACAGTCCCTGGTGTCTGCTTTGCTGAGACCCAACCAAGCCCAAAGGGGAATACGATACCAAATGACGCCTTCAGAAAGTCTTTTCTATGTATCAGAGCTCCTCACACATGCGACTGCATGTCATGCCTCTCAAAAACAAGTGCGCAACACCGGCGCGAAAATGAGGCTCTGCCTATGATTTGGGAAAGCCCCTAAAGAGAAAGGTGTCTAAAAAAGTGCCTGCCGATATAAACTTATCAAAATACCCAGATTAAATGATTCCTCAAGGCTAAATATGTGTTAATAATGAATCGATTTAGCCCAGAAAAAGTCTACAGTCTTAATAAGCCCTTGTGAAGCCCTTATTTACAATCTTAATAAACATGGCTTACCGGATCCCATAGGGAAAATGACAGCTTCCAGCATTACATCGTCTTGTTAGAATGTGTCATACCTCAAGCAGCAAGAGACTGCTCACTGTTCCCCCAACTGAAGTTAATTCCTCTCAACAGTCCTGTGTGGAACAGCCATGGATTTTAGTAACGGTTGCTAAAATCATTTTCCTCATACAAACAGAAATCTTCATCTCTTTTCTGTTTCAGAGTAAATAGTACATACCAGCACTATTTTAAAATAACAAACTCTTGATTGAATAATAAAAACTACAGTTAAACACTAAAAAACTCTAAGCCATCTCCGTGGAGATGTTGCCTGTACAACGGCAAAGAGAATGACTGGGGTAGGCGGAGCCTAGGAGGGATCATGTGACCAGCTTTGCTGGGCTCTTTGCCATTTCCTGTTGGGGAAGAGAATATCCCACAAGTAAGGATGACGCCGTGGACCGGACACACCTATGTTGGAGAAAGGGACCTTTATTGTTCCATACCAGGGTCCAGAAAAAAGACATGATTAAGGTCTAATTGTATGCCCAAAACATTGTTGTTGTTTTTTTTTCCTGGAACCTGGTATGGAACAATAAAGGCCTCTTTTTAAAAAAACTCTGAGGCTGGAACAAATATTTTCATCATAAGTGGTATTTGGAAATGGCTAATCCAAGTTCCATACATCATATAAAAAGTGTGTGCAGTTTTACAAGATTGAATCTACTCTTGTATAACAATAATCATTCTCCACAGGCGTGAGCATAATGTTATCTATATGGTAAGAGGTGGCCTGCAGGGGCTTAGAAACAGGAAAACAGAGGTTATAAAGCATATTAATATAACAATGCTAGGGAATGGGTAGTAAAGGTGCTTACTTTATTTTTTTATTGTTTAAAAATATAGATGACTGTCCCATTAAAATTACATGCTCTAAAAAACTAAATAATCCTTTCAACTATTATAGCCGTTTAATACAGAAGTTAATTCTTTATAAACAGTTCTAGATCAATTTATTTCCTGCACAGAACATAATTGATTTTGACTTTGTAGAAGGTGGCTCATTAAATGTGGTTACAGTAGCTTTTATTTATTTTTAGACTCAATCCTTAGGATTGTCCTAATAAAACATTACAGACTGTACATAATTATGGGATTGTTAGAAGTAATGAAGTAATAATTCATACACCCAACCACCAAATGACTCTACCTGCATAATGCACAGGAGTGAGTATTCAAAGGCCATTAGGCTCTTAAGCAAGGTAAGTATGTACTTTTAGCTTAATTATACCATTACCTCTAAAATGCCCTTAATCATGCAAGGTAATTTAGTTTTGCATTAAGTATTTTTCAGAGAAAGCTTTGCTCCCCATAAGGGAAAGACAGTTTCACTTTAAAACAAACTAAAGAGAAAATATTATATATGTGCACAAACCTGTTCTTTTTCTTTTAAAAGATTTTCAAGAGCAGAAGCTTTTTCTTTCATGGACTGAGATTCAAATTCCTTCTCCCTGAGCATCATTGAAAACTGCATGTTGGTCTCATGCAAGGCCCGGAACTCAGTCTCTTTCTCCACGCACTTATCCACAACTTTTTCATTCTCTTCCTTTAATTTTCGGACATCCATTTCCAAAATTAGAGCCCTTTCCTTTAGGTTAGTGACAGCTTGTTTCAAAAGCTCATTTTCATTTTCTTTGTTCCTTAAGTACTCATTTGCAGAATTTAATTTGTCACCTTTTGTTTTTATCAAAATGTCCTTTTCTTTAAGTGACTTCTGTAAAATATCATTTTTCTCTTTAACCTGCTTTAGTTCCAAAATCGAGTCTTCCTGACCCTTCCGATCACGCTCTGAAGAGAAGGCCATGGAGTCAGACAATCTTTGGTTGTTATCCTGAAGTGTTCTTATGGTGGCATCTTTCTCTTGTATCAAGACTTTCAGTTGCTCATATTCTTGCAAACGTTTTGTAAACTGATCACTGTTCTGTTCAGACAAAGAACTTCCTGATGTAAGAATAGCAGCAGATGTACCAGCTTGTAACTGTACTGTATCAAGTTTTCCCAGGAGAACGTCTTTTGTATTATTAAGTTCTCCTATACTATGCTGTACATTAGTCAACTCTAAAAAGAGGCCCTTGAGTTTTGTTTCATTTTCTTCATAACTTTGAATTAGGCTACCGTAGCCTACTTGTAGCTTAGAACTCGAATCACTATCCACTGCAACCTGTCCTTGGAGTCTATGCAGTTCTTCGTGGAGGTGTGCAGACTCATGCTGCATGTTCTGTACAGTGGTTATCACCTGTTGCTTCCATTCTTCCATTTTCTTTACTTGCTGCTTAAGTTTGTCTCGTTCTTGTAATAGTTCTTCAAACTGGTTACTATTTACAACCCCTGGTTCGCTGCTGTTACCCGATGTCTGGAGGACGGTCAGCAGTGTCTGACATTTTTGACTTAAGGCATCTATTTCAATATCCTTCTCTCTAATAATTCGAGACAAGTTCTGGATTGTCTCTCTAAACATCTCTTGAGCACCATCCCCTTGACTATGTGATAGTCTTTGATTCTCATCTTGTAGTTTCAATAGGGCAGACTCTTTCGCTGCCACCACATCCATCATTTTGTGATACTCTGTTCTAAGTTGACTATTTTCTCTCGTCTTCTCACTCAAAACTGCTAGCACTTGCTCTCTTTCCATAGCATAAGCTTGTAACTGCTGTTGCAAATAAACAACTTCTTGGGTATAATTCACCGAAGAGAACCTTGCATGAAGACTTTGTATTTCTAAGTCTTTTTGTTGTATAACTTGAAGAAGTTTGCCAACTTCATCAGTAGACAGCTGATCAATTTGTTTTGTCAAAGTAACGTTCTTTTCATTCAGCATTTTAATCTCCAAGTCTTTCTCCTTGATACCTTTCACCAGTTTCTCAATTTCAGACTTAGACAGATCGTGTTTCTCATTACCATTCTCTCCATTAATTGTTTCTACTTTGTCTTCCTGTAGTATAACTGAAGAAACCGCCTGGATTAAATGCTCGTTTTGTAACTGTGAGCTGATAAGTTCATTTGTTTGCTGCAGGCTACTAATTTCACTGTCTTTTTCAGACAGAAGTTTCTCATAAGTATCTACCATTTGTTTATGCTGGAATTTAGCAGTGTCCAATTCTTTAGCCTTCTCCTGCAATGTCTGTTGAAGTTGAATTGTATTCAGATTCTGCCTTTCAGATGACTTTTTCTGAAGTTGCAGCTCTTCTTCATATTTTTTTATAATTTGATTAAGTTGTGTGATTTCCGCCTCAAGCTCTGTAATAATATCTAATGTTTTAGGCTCAGCAATTGGTTGAGATCTGTTCTGCTGATCCTTTAAATGCTCGATTTCTTCTTTTAGGTGGCTACTGTCTTCTTTCATGAGTGCAAGTAATCTTTCCTTTTCTTCAATATTCTGTCGTAATAAATTGCATTCTTTAGCAGTAACTGAGAGCTGTTCAATTTCTCTTTGTAGAGCAGAATTCTTTTCTTTAAGACCATCAACGAATGTCTCTTTCTCCCTTAGTAGCTCTGTAAGCTGCTTTTGCCCCTCTAAACTGCTGGTCAGCATCTCCTTGGACTCCTCGTGGTCAGATTTTATTTGCTCAATTGTACTTTTAAGGTCAGATAATTGAAAATCTTTATCCTGATTCAGTTTGACAAGTCTATCGTGCTCCCTGTGCAATGCAGATGTGTCCATTTTCTGGGCACTGGAAAGCTCCTCAATTGTGCGCTCATATTTCTGAGCCTGCAAAGTCAACTGGCTTTCAAACTGGTTCAACTCTAACTCAAGGTGGCTTTTCTCCATTCTCAAAGCATCTATCACCATCTGTTTCTCAAGTAAATCTTTACTGCTAGCAGCAGTGGTCACTTCCAACTGCAGTTTTGTCTGTTCTTGAGTTGAAAGGAGCATTTCATTCTCCATTTTGAGGTCACATATTACCTTTTCCAACTCTTCATTTAACTGCTTGAGATCTGAAGGCTGATCGTTCAATATTACAATCTCAGATTCACTCCCATTCTCTCTCTGATCCTGGGATTTAGAAATTGATTCTTGCTCCAGAGTGGAGAGTTCCTCTTTCAGTTGTTTTACAACCTCCTGAAGTTCTTGCTTTTCTTTATTAATAGTAGAATTGAAGGTCTCTACACTTTTAAGCTGATCCATTAACTCTTGGACTTTATTTGTAAGCTGATGATTGGTTATGTTTAAATTGTTAAGTGAAAATTCACGCTTACTCAGTATCTCTTGCTGCGTTTCTAGATGTTTTTTAATCTCTACATTTTCAGATTCAGCTTTAATCCTTAGCTCCTCTTCACTCTGCAACTCATCTTTCAACTGAGCAATGTTGTTTGTGGCATCTGTTTTTTGATTGGATAGTTGTTCCTTCATTAATAACAGATGCTGTAATAAACAAAAATAAAAATCACAATGGCACAACACAGTTTTTCTTTTCTTATGACAGTAACAGTTTAATAGCAACACAAAAAGACAATAATAAAATCTTCTAATGCATTGGAATTGTGTGCTTGAAGAGAACTGCATGTTTAACTAACTCAAAGGGGTTAAAAAGTAGTTAAAACACGGCTACTGAACAAATCAGAGACCACATATTTGCATAGCCAGCAATCATCAACTATGCTCAGATCATCAGGGTCGCCATTGCATTGCCTCTTCGGAGCCGACAATTTTTTTCTTTCATAATTCAGATAGAACATGTTATTTTAAACATCTTTTCAATTTACTTCTATTATCTCATTTGTTTTGTTGTCTTGGTATCTATTGTTTAAAATTATACATGGATAAACTCAGGAGCTGTTGATTTGTGGCTGTACATATATGCCTCATGATATTGGCTCACTTAATGCGTTCAACTAGCTCCCAGTAGCGCATTACTGCTTCTTCAACAAAGGATTCCAAGAAAATTAAGCAAATTTTATAACAGAAGCAAATTGGAAAGTGGTTTAAAATTCTATGCTCTATCTTACCCATGAAAAAAAATGTGTTTCATGTTCCTTCAACTATGTATGTAACCCCTTTTAGATTTAAACACAATTATATGCAAGCAACAGCGAAATAACAAAATGCTCTAGCATGCAATAGCATTTTACTGTTCTTTTATGTCCCTTTAACAGTAAATTTACAAATGAAGATTGATGTAAAACTATAAAAATACTTCTATCATCAATTTATATGGTACCAACATATTGGGCAACACCATTAAAGGGACATCAAACCAAAAAAACAAACTTTATGCTTACCTGATAAATTTCTTTATTTCCAGACATAGAGAGTCCACAACGTCATTCCAATTAGTAGTGGGATATTCAACTCCTGGCCAGTAGGAGGAAGCAAAGAACACCCCAGCAAAGCTGTTAACTTCCCTTACCCATAATCCACAGTCATTCAGTCGAAGAAAAAAGGAAAAAGAAGAAACACAAGGGTGAAAAGGTGACTGAGGTTTACTCAAAAAAACTGCCGAATTATAAATAAGAAGAGGGCGGGGTCGGACTCTACATGTCCGGAAAGAAAGAAATTTATCAGCTAAGCATACATTTTGTTTTCTTTCCTATGACATGGAGAGTCCACAACGTCATTCCAATTACTAGTGGGAACCAATACCCAAAGCAAGAGGATACGGAATGAACAGGGAGGGGGAAAAAGCCAGGAGGACCTAAACAGAAAGCACCACCGCTTGAAGAACCGTTCTCTCAAAAGAAACCTCAGTCGAGGCAAAAGTATCAAATTTGTAGAATTTGGAAAAAGTATGCAGAGAGGACCATGCTGCCGCGTTGCAAATCCAAAACGAATCAAACTTCTCAACCAGAGAGACAGTATTAGAAGAGGCCTTCTAAACCTTACGCTTTGCTGAGAAAACAACAAACATGGCTGAAGATTGCCAAAATCTTTAGTAGCTTGTAATTGAAATTTTAGAGCGCGCACAACATCCAAGTTATGCAAAAGACATTCCTTATGAGAAGGAGGATTAGGACAAAAAGAAGGAACAACAATTTCCTGATTAAGGTTTCAACACCACCTTAGGTAGAAAACCCAATTTAGTACGAAGTATCTGCATAAAAAATAAGGTCCGGGGAATCACACTGCAGAGCTGAAGCTCAGAAAACTCTGCAAGCAGAATAAAACAAAATTATGTTTACAAGATAATTTAATTTCCTTCTGTATAAGGAAAGTCCACGGCTTCATTCCTTACTGTTGGGAAATACTGAACCTGGCCACCAGGAGGAGGCAAAGACACCCCAGCCAAAGGCTTAATTAAATACCTCCCCCCACTTCCCCTATCCCCCAGTCATTCTGCTGAGGGAACAAGGAACAGTAGGAGAAATATCAGGGTATAAAAGGTGCCAAAAGAAAAATATAATTTAGTGGGACACCCATCGGAGAACATGAACGGGGGCCGTGTACTCTCCTTATACAGAAGGAAATTAAATTATCTGGTAAGCATAATTTATGTTTTCCTTCTTAATATAAGGACAGTCCACGGCACCATTCCTTACTGTTGGGAAACATACCCAAGCTCTAGAGGACACTGAATGAAAACGGGAGGGACAAAAAGAGGCAGACCCTAATCTGAGGGCACCACAGCCTGCAAAACATTTCTCCTGAAGGCTGCTTCAGCAGAAGCAAAAGCATCAAACTTGTAAAATTTAGAAAAAGTGTGTAAGGAGGACCAGGCAGCCGCCTTACAAATCTGATCCAGAGGCCTCGTTCTTAAAGGCCCAAGAGGAAGCCACAGCTCTGGTAGAATAAGCCGTAATTCTCTGAGGAGGCTTATGTCCCCCTGTCTTATAAGCTAAGCGGATAACACTCCTTAACCAAAAAGACAAGGAAGTCGCAGAGACCCTCTGCCCCTTACTCTTCCCAGAATAGGCAACAAACAAGGATGGAGTTTGTCTAAAATCCTTAGTAGCCTGAAGATAGAACCTCAAAGCTCGAACCACGTCCAAATTATGAAGCAAACGTTCCTTCAAAGAAGAAGGATTAGGACACAATGAAGGAACCACAATCTCATGATTGATGTTGCGATCTGATACGACCTTAAGAAGAAACCCTAACTTAGTATGTAGGACAGCCTTATCAGAATTGAACACCAGATAAGGAGGCTCACATTGTAAGGCGGCAATATCAGATACTATGCACGCAGAAGCAATAGCCAGTAGAAAAAGAACCTTCCAGGATAACAACTTAATGGCAAATACATGCATAGGCTCAAACGGAGCCCGCTGCAAAACCTTAAGAACAAGATTCAGACTCCAGGGAGGAGCCTTAGATCTGAACACGGGCCTGATTCTAATCAGAACCTTAACAAGACACTGTACATCTGGAAGCTCTGAGAGCCTCTTGAGCAGTAAAACAGACAGGGCTGAAATCTGTTCCCTCAGGGAACTGGCAGAAAGACCCTTCTCCAGTCCATCCTGGAGAAACAATAGGATCCTGGCAACCTTAACTTTATAAATAAAAAGAGAGAAGTGCTCAACCCGAGAACAAACAATAGCATAATAGCTTGTTCTATGGCTAGTTACCACCCAAGAAGCAGCCTCTCTTTTTGCTCAACATGTGCCTTTCACAGAGAACTTTCCTGTAGCATATTAGTCTGATCCTGACTTAACAGTACAGTCCAGCCCAGTCCAGCAATACCAGGCAATCCCTCTCTGAACGAGAGAAACTGCAAAACCCCAGACGTACGTTTCGGCGTAGTGTGGGCCTGGTCAGTGAGGTGCAGCCATATACCTCTAGGCACACTGAGCAACGGGTCCACGTCTGGATTCCTGCATCACGCTTAGGGAGACTTCCCTAAGAGTCATAATTTGAATAAATAAAAAGAGAGAAGCAAAAAAAGGCTGCTTCTTGAGTGGTAACTAGCCATAGAACAAGCTATTATGCTTTTGTTCGCTCCCAGGTTGAGCGCTTCTCTCTTTTTATTTATGCAAATCAGGACACTTAGGGAAG
The DNA here is from genome assembly GCF_027579735.1 of Bombina bombina. Taxonomy (NCBI): domain Eukaryota; kingdom Metazoa; phylum Chordata; class Amphibia; order Anura; family Bombinatoridae; genus Bombina; species Bombina bombina. Next base: position 100,085,892 of record NC_069499.1, on the reverse strand, counting down.
TCTCCCTAAGTGTGATGCGGGAATCCAGACGTGGACCCGTTGCTCAGTGTGCCTAGAGGGATATGGCTGCACCTCACTAACGAGGCACACAATAGGCCGAAACGTACGTTTGGGGTTTTGCGGTTTCTCTCGTTCAAAGAGGGATTGCCTGGTATTTCAGGGCTGGACTGTACTGTGAGGTCTGTATCAGACTGATACGCTTCAGGAAAGTTCTTCTCTGTGAAAGCCACATGGTGAGCAAAAAGAGGCTGCCTCTTGGGTGGTAACTAGCCATAGAACAAGCTATTATGCTTATGTTCGCTCCCAGGTTGAGCGCTTCTCTCTTTATTTAACCTTAACTTTATGCCAGGGGAATCCATGCTCTTTACACCAGAATAAATAGGTTCTCCCCACCTTATGATAGATGCAACGAGTAACCGGCTTACGAGCTTGATTGAGAGTATCAATAAATCTCTAAGAAAATCCTCTCTTGGTTAGGACTAAGCGTTCAATCTCCACGCAGTCAGCCTCAGATAATCTAGATTTTGATGAACAAAAGGACCTTGTTCCAGCAGATCCCTGCGACAAGGTAACTTCCATGGAGGAGATGACATCCCCACTAGATCCGCGAACCACATCATTCGCGGCCACGATGGAGCAATCAGTATCACTGATGCCTGCTCCTGCTTAATGCAAGCCACTACACGAGGAAGGAGTGGTAACGGCGGGAAAAGGTATTTTAGATTGAACCTCCAAGGCACTGCTAATGCATCTATTAGCTCCGCCTGAGGATGCCTGGACCTCGACCCATATCTGGGTAGTTTGGTATTAAGACGAGATGCCATGAAGTCTATTTCCGGTGTTCCCCACCTGTAGCATATCTCCGCAAACACCTCGGGATGGATTAAAGGATTGTCTGCTGAGAACATGCGCTTCCCAGTTGTCCACACCCGGAATGTGGATCGCTGAGAGCAAACAGCTGTGGGTTTCCGCCCACTCCAGAATCTGAGATACTTCCCTCATTGCTAGGGAGCATCTTGTTCCACCCGGATGGTTGATGTAAGCCACCGAGGTTATATTGTCTGATTGGAATCTGATAAACCGGGACAAATCCAGAAGAGGCCAAGCCTTCAGAGCATTCAAGATAGCTCGAAGTTCCGGAATGTTGATCGTTCCGCCTGAGACCACAGGCCCTGTGCCCCCCCCAAACAGCTCCCCATCCTGATAGACTCAAGTCTGTAGTCACAATCTCCCAGGATGGTCTTAGAAAGGATGTCCCTCGGGACAGATGATCTGGACAGAGCCAACAAGAGAGTGATTCTCTCGACCGGTTGTCCAGGGAAATCTGTTGAGACAGATCCGAATGATCGCCGTTCCACTACCTCAGGATGCACAGTTGTAATGGTCTGAGACGGAACCTGGCAAAGGGAATTATGTCCATGCTGGACACCATGAGACCAATTACCTCCGTACACTGAGCCACAGATGGCCTTAAGGAGGTCCGGAGGGCAAGACATGCCGAAGCTAGCTTGCAACGTCTCTAGTCTGTTAGAAATATCCTCATGAATATGGAGTTTATTATAGTACCCAGGAATTTTACCCTGGTGCTTGGAATCAGAAAACTCTTTTCTAAGTTTATCTTCCATCCATGATATCGAAGAAAAGAGAGAAGAGATACTGAATGGTCCTCCGCCAGACGAAAAGATGGTGCTTGTACCAGAATATTGTCCAAGTAGGGAGCTACTGCTATACCCCGGGTTCTGGCAACGGCCAGAAGAGCCCCTAGAACATTTGTAAAGATTCTTGGAGCAGTAGCTAGACCAACCGGAGGTGCAATAAATTGGTCCAGGAACGCAAACCTTAGGAACTGGAAGTGATCCTTGTGGATTGGCACATGAAGGTAAGCATCCTTCAGATCTATAGTGGTCATGAACTGTCCTTCCTGAACTAGAGGAAAGATGAACCTTATTGTCTCCATCTTGAATGAGGGGACATTTAGAAACTTGTTTAAACATTTCAGGTCCAGAATCGGGCCCTCCTTTGGGACCACAAACAAATTTGAATAGTATCCCAAACCTCTTTCTTCGAAAGGAACCGGGACAATGATCCCTAGGGAGGACACATCCGCACGCACCCCAGAAAGGCTTCCCTCCTTTCTGGCTTTGAAGACAGGCTTGAAATGAGAAATCTGCCCTTGGGTGGTTGAGATTTGAAACCTATCTTGTATCCCTGAGCTATGACATCCAGGAGCCATGGATCCTGCACGTCCCTGAACCAAGCGTCTGAAAACAGCGACAGTCTGCCCCCTACACAAACAAGCGCCGGATTGGGGGCCACCCCTTCATGCCGACTTGGTCCCTTGCTCTGCTTGGATTTATTGCAGGACGGAGCCGGCTTCCAAATACTCTTGGCTTGCTCGAGCTTAGAGGAATGCTGTCGTTGGGATTTCTCACAACGAAAGGAACGAAAATTAGAGCCTTGTTCCTTAGACTTGTTCTTTTTACCCTGCGGTAGGGAGGCACCCTTGCCGCCTGTAACCGTGGAGATAATGGAGTCCAGGCCTGGACCAAATAAAAAATTTCCCTTAAAAGGAAGGGAAGGAAATCTAGACTTAGAAGTCATATCCGCAGACCAGGATTTCAGCCAGAGCGCCTGACGGGTCTGCACTGAAAAACCAGAAATCTTAGCATTTAAGGCGAATGATCTGCATGTTTGCATCACAGATAAAAGAATTAGCAATTCTCAAAGCCTTAATTCTTTCTTGGATAACATCAAGGGGACCCTCCACCTCGATCAAATCCGATAAGGAGTGGCACCAGTAGGCCGTAGCTCCAGCAACCGAGGTGACCAGAGAGCCGATGGATAAGAAGATGGAAACTTTTCTCAGAAAAAAATTTCAGCATAAGGGATACTTGTTTCAACTGGCAGCAGGTCACGTGGTGCGCAAGGCAAGACCGCCCCTGCTATAAGAAAAAGCGTGCCAAGCTACAAGATGATAAACGTTCAAAGTAAAAGTAAAAAACCTGTACAGGTGGCCCTCGGTTTACAACGGTTCAATTTGCACCGTTTCAGAATAACACCCTTTTTTTCAGTCATGTGACTGCTATTGAAAAGCATTGAGAAGCAGTGCATTGATTAAAATAGCTAGTAGGTGAAGCTGTCTGCTTGTGTTGCAGCAAAGATATGCAAGCCAAGCAAGCTGAAATTAATCAGTTTAACCAGACCTGAGCCATCAAGCAGCTTGCAAAGGAACAAGATCTTCCTGTCTATAAATCAGTCCAGATTGGAATGCATAGAAAGAACTGTTTGCAGAAAAATGCAAGTAAAGTCTGTGTTGTGTGATTATTTTATTAGGTTTATAATGCTGTTTAGCAAATGTTTTTGTTCATTAAATCTAGTTTAATTATATATTGTGTTGTGTGTTTATTTTTATTAGGTTTATAATGCTGTTTAGCATTTAAAGTCTTCATTTCAAAGCTTTAAAAATAAATGTATTAGGTGTTACTTATGCCAATTTTGAGAGGGGCCTGGAACCTAAGTCCCTCACTTCCCATTGACTTACATTATAAACTGGGTTTTAATTTACAACGGTTTCGATTTACAACCATTCCTTCTGGAACCTAACCCACGCGTAAACTGAGGGCTACCTGTATGTTCCAGCCACCTAACAGTCTATGAGCCCAATGAAATCTCGCACAAAGCAGCATAAAAATCAAAGCATCACATTTGATTAATCCCCACTGTTCAATAACCTCCCTCAGGAGATATTAACCCATGAATCTATTAAGATAAAAACATAAATTATGCTTACCTGATAATTTCATTTACATCTGTGGGAGGAGAGTCCACTGCTTCATTCATTACTTGTGGGAAATAAGAACCTGGCCACCAGGAGGCGGCAAAGAAACCCCAATCAAAGGCTTAAACACCTCCCAACTCCCCTCATCCGCCAGTCATTCTGCCAAGGGAAGAAGGAACAGTAGGAGAAATATCAGGGTATAAATGGTGCCAGAAGAATAATATTAAATTTAGGTCCGCCCACCGGAGCAAACGGGCGGGAGCAGTGGACTCTCCTCCCACAAATGGAAATTAAATTATCAGGTAAGCATAACTTATGTTTTCAATCTTAATGGGAGGAGAGTCCACTGCTTCATTCAATACTTGTGGGAACAAATACCTAAGCTCTACAGGACACTGAATAAACAAAAACGGACCCGTATCTGGGTAGCTTAAAGTTGAGTCTGGATGCCATGAGGTCTATCTCTGGCATCCCCCATCTGTTGCAGATCTCTGTAAACACCTCAGGATGGAGAGACCATTCCCCTGGATGAAACGATTGTCTGCTGAGAAAGTCTGCTTCACAGTTGTCCACACCCAGAATGTGGATCGCTGAGAGCAAACAATTGAGTCTCTGCCCATTCTAGGATCCAAGATACTTCCCTCATGGCTAGGGAGCTTCTCGTTCCCCCTGATGGTTTATGTAAGCCACCGAAGTAATGTTGTCCGACTGGAATCTGATGAATCGGGACGACCCCAGGTGGGGCCAAGCCCTCAGAGCGTTAAATATCGCTCGAAGTTCCAGAATATTTATTGGTAGAGTCGACTCCTTTTGAGTCCACCTGCCCTGTGCCCTTCTGGCACCCCAAACAGCTCCCCATCCTAATAGACTTGCGTCCGTGGTCACAATCTCCCAGGATGGCCTCAAGAAGGATGTCCCCTGGGCCAGCTGTCCCGGACGGATTCACCAAGAAAGGGATTCCCTCAATCGGATGTCCAGAGAGATCTGTTGTTCTATTGTCTAAACATGCATAACTGAAGAGGTCCGAGATGGAACCTGGTGAATGGAATGACATCTATGCTGGATACCATGAGCCCAATCACCTCCATACACCTGGCCACAGATGGCCTTGAGGAGGTCTGAAGGGCAAGACAGCTGGACGCAATCTTGGAACGTCTCTGATCTGTCAAGAATATCTACTTAGATATGGAATCTATTATCGTACCCAGGAACTCCAAACTGTTGCTGGGAACCAGAGAACTCTTTCCTTCGTTTATCTTCCATCCATGGAACCTGCGTAAAGACTCTTGGTGCAGTCGCCAGAACGAACAGTAGGGCCACCAACTGGAAGTGTTGGTCCAGAATCTTAGGCACCCGACGTGGTCCTTGTGGATTGGCACGTGAAGGTAGGCATCCTTTAAGTCTATTGTCGTCATAAATTGCCCCTCTTGAAATAGGGGCAGGATCGATCTGATTGTCTCCATTTTGACCAATGGGACCGACAGAAACTTGTTTAGGCACTTTAGGTCCAGAATTGGGTGGAATGTGCCCTCTTCCTTTGGGACTACTAAGAGGTTTTAATAGTACCCTAGACCACTTTCTGCTAGAGGTACTGGAACAATTACTCCGAGAGATGAGAGATCCCTCACACACTCTAGAAAGGCATCTGTCTTCTCTGCACTTGAGGATAGGTTTGAAAGGAGGAATCTGCCCCTGGGCGGATGAGTCAAACCCTATCCTGTAATCCTGGGTCATAACCTCTAGAACCCAAGGATCCTGTACATCTCTCATCCAAGCCTCTGCGAACAGAGATAGTCTGCCCCCTACGCGATCCAGTGACGGATTGGGGGCCGCTCCTTCATGTCGATGTAAGATTCAGGAGGAATCTGGAAGCTGTTGCTATAGTTTAGAATTGATTAGAAGTAAATATAGCACAGGGTCATACTTTCTAGAGGTTTTGTTACACAATAGGAAACCAAGTTATTAGTAAGGTTGCCTTTTGTGTGTTAAAATGTGCCAGCAGAATACCTATGCTCACAGAGTTTAAGTAAACATTGAATCTCCAAGGCAGGTGGCTGGAATCTACTTAAATGTTAGCAAAGAGTCACAACAGTTAATGAGGTACGATAGGCAGGATGTATACAGCGTTCCCAGTAATAACACAGAGCACTATGCAGACAGTTCAAACTATTTATAGCAATCAGTGAGATCGGATAGATAAACTCTGACCTGGTGTTATGCGTGGCTACCTCTGAGCTGGGGAGAGGAGAGAACAGTCCGGCGTCTCTGGAGCTGCTTGTGTGAGAGAAGCAGAGCGGAGCTCTCGGCTGCAGCTGATGACGTAATTGTCAGAAGGCTGTGTCTCCTGAGAGCTGTAGATAACTGTGTTAGTTGCCAGTGCAGCAGGTAGGAATGCACAGGAATTGCTCAGTAGTTGAAGTCCGTGCTTGAGGGGAATCAGCAAATAAATAGTTGACCTCCAGGAACAAGTAGATAGCTGAAAGGAAAACTGACACAGTAGTTAGATAATAGGCAGGAACAACAGAGAACCTGTTGCGGCGTAGTGTTCATGAGAAACTCAATTAACCAGCAATAGAAGCTGGGAGGAGGTGCCTTAAATAGGCAGGTTCAGTTAAAGAAACAGTAACAATAACAAGCAAAGTCAGTTAACCCTTACACAGCCCCCCCCCCCCCCCACAAGGAACCACAGCGAGGTTCAAGGTCTAGGGCGATCCGGGTTCCGCCTGTGAAAAAGGGAAACCAATCTCGGAGCGGAAACATTGGAAGCAGGCTCCCAGGAGTCATCTTCATGACCAAAGTCCTTCCAATGCACCAGATAGAAAAGGTTCCCACGACGGATGCGTGAATCCAGGATGCTATGCACCTCATACTGAGCCTCAGGACCAACTTCGAGGTCGGAGTCAAGCTGAGATGAAGCGGAGGGAGGTGAAGTGCAAGGTTTAATCAGGGATACATGAAACGTCGGGTGAATCTTGAAAGAAGATGGAAGTTTCAAAGTAACAGAAACAGGACTGTTGACACGGAGAATGGGGTATGGTCCAATATAAAGTTTGCCCAGTTTCCTACACGGGTAGGTGATCCTTAGGTTTTTTGTAGAAAGCCAGACGTATTGACCCACAGTGTATTGAGGACTAACATGATGGCGTAAATTGTAGTATTTTTGTTGGGAGGATTGAGCATGGAGAATGTTGTCCCGTACAATGGGAAATAATGCCGATATGTTGTTTATAAGATCGTTGACCTGAGGACAGGGCGTATCGATCCTAGTGAACAAGGTGAACGATGGATGTAACCCATAATTAATGAAGAAAGTAGAGTAACCTGTAGAAGAGCTCTTGTTATTGTTATAGGCAAACTCCGCAAGGGGTAAGTAAGTAGCCCAAGTATCCTGTTGTTGTGAGCAGAAGCAGCGCAGATACTGCTCAAGCCATTGATTGACCCTCTCAGTTTGCCCATTCGTCTGAGGATGGTATGCAGAGCTAAGCTTTTGATCGATATGTAAGGCCTTACATAGATGTTTCCAAAACTTGGACGTGAACTGGGTTCCACGGTCACTAACTAAGATCTTAGGAATCCCATGTAAACGGACAACATGTTGAAGGAATAAGTCAGATGTCTGTTTGGAAGTTGGCAGAGAGTGAATGGGAACAAAGTGTGCCATCTTCGAGAATAAGTCAGTGACAACCAATATAGTAGTATAAGTATTGGAAACTGGAAGGTCTACCATGAAGTCCATAGATACAGCTTCCCAGGGCGTTCGTGGTACTGGAAGGGATTGCAAGAGTCCCATAGGTAATTGTCTCGAATGCTTAGATGTCGCACAAACTGAACAGTTTAAGAGGAATTCTTTTAAGTCTTTATTCATGGAGGACCACCAAAATGACCGTTTCAAAAGCTCAGCGGTCTTTTCGGCACCCATATGTCCTGCCAAAGGTGAATCGTGTACAGATCTGAGGACATAAGGCCTCAAGGAGAATGGAACATACAACTTCCCGTCCTTATGGATCAACCCATCTGTGTCCATAACAATGTCAGTCTGGGGCAGAGAAGGATCAGCGGCAATTGCTTCTTTGAGCAGGGGGATCATGTTGGTAAGAACTCCAAGGATGCAATGCTTAGGGACAACAGTGGAGGGAGTATTAGACATTGTTATTCTATGTGCCTGTCTAGAAAGAGCGTCGGGCTTACCGTTTTTGGTACCAGGTCGGTAGGTGATGACATATAGAAACCGGGAGAAATACAGACTCCATCTGAGTTGCCTAGAGGATAGGGTTCGATTTGACTGCAAGTACTGTAAGTTTTTGTGATCTGTGTATATCACTGTAGGCTGAGTGGCACCTTCAAGTAAGTGTCGCCAGTGGTCAAATGAACACTTGATAGCCAGTAACTCCTTCTCTCCCACTGGATAGTTCAACTCAGCTGGTTGCATGAGCCGGGAGTAGAAGGCGACGGGGTGTAGGGGTTCCTTAAACGACTTCCTTTGAGAGAGGACTGCCCCAATGGCAAAATCCGAGGCATCCACTTCCAATATGAACTGTTTGTCCATGTCTGGATACTGCAGTATTGGTGCCGAAGTGAATCTTGCCTTTAGGAGATCGAATACAGATTGTGTATGGGTAGACCATTTGAAGGGAAGGTTTAACCTTGTGAGGTCAGTTAAAGCTTTCGTGATGGCAGCGAAACCAGGTATAAATTTCCTATAAAAGTTAGAAAAACCTAGGAAACGCTGCACATCTTTCTTTGTCTGTGGGACAGGCCAATCAAGAATAGCTTGTACCTTGTCATTCTGCATTTTAATGCCAAGAGGAGAGATTTCGTAACCCAGGAACGTTATTTCACTAGCTTCAAAGATACATTTTTCTAATTTGGCATAAAGATTGTTCTTTCTTAACCTAGTCAACACTTCTCTTACATGGATTCTATGTTGTTCAATATTCTGAGAAAAGATCTATATATCGTCTAGATAGACGACTACATAGATATCCAAAATGTCCCTGAAGAGGTCATTGATAAGACACTGAAATGTTGCTGGGGCGTTGCACAACCCGAATGGCATCACTGTGTATTCAAAAAGACCGTATCTGGTCCTAAAAGCAGTGAGCCATTCGTCCCCAGCTCTCATTCGTATAAGATTATAGGCACCCCAGAGATCCAATTTGGTGAAAATCGAGGCACCTCTTAATCTTTCAATCAGCTCAGGAATGAGTGGGAGAGGGTATCTGTTCTTACGAGTACGTTTATTAAGCTCCCTATAATCTATAATAGGTCTTAACGAGCCGTCTTTATTAGTCACAAAGAATATCCCTGCACCAGCAGGAGACGTACTGGGTCTTATGAAGCCCTTCCTGAGGTTTTCGTCTATGTAGTTTTTGAGATGTTCTAGCTCAGGCTTAGAGAGGGGGTATATATGACCATATGGGATAGTTACCCCTGGTAATAGGTCAATCGGACAATCATAGGTCCTGTGTGGGGGTAAGCTCTCCGCATCTTTTTTTATCAAAAACATCGGTAAATTCTGAATAGTGTGCGGGTAGCTTAGATTCAAGGGTGTGTAATAAAACTTGATCAATAGTGTCTTTGTTTTTCTTAATGGTTGAGGTAGGCATAAGGCTTAGATCAACCCAATTTATGTAAGGTTTGTGTGTAGTTAGCCACTGTATACCAAGTATGACATTAAACATGGGGGATGAAATTACATCAAACGTGAGTGCTTCTGAGGCTTGTATGCATGAGGTTACCTGAAGTGTTATAGTTTGATGTGTGACAGGACCAGAAGAAAGTAAGGAACCATCAATGACCTTGACAGAGACTGGGTTATGCTTGTTCAAAACAGGAATTTTATTTCTTTTCACAAAATCTTGATCGATAAAGTTCCTACAAGAACCAGTATCTATAATTGCTTCAGTGGTTATCCTGGAGTGATCCCACTGTAAGAGAAGAGGAGTAGTTATGAACAAAGTATTAATGGTTTTGGTTAGGGAACTGAATGCAGGGCTACTGCTCTTACCCTTCTTATTCTTTAAGAGGACAGGACATTCCTTCACATCATGTGATGGGCAGGCGCAGTACATGCAGAGGCTGTGCAATTTTCTCCTGGACTTTTCCTGAGGTGTCAAAGGCCCCTTAATAAAACCTATATCCATAGGTTGAGGTGTCTCTTTACTTTGGTAGGTGGGTGCTGGGAAGTAATTCTTGGAGGTTACAGCTTTTTCAGATCGTCGCTCCCTGAGGCGCCTGTCAATGGTGATAGTAAGAGTAAACAAGTCCTCTAGAGAGTCAGGGATCCCTGTACGTGAGAGCTCGTCCTTAATCTCCTCAGATAAGCCTGAGCGAAACTGGGTCTTGAGAGAGACTTCGTTCCACTCAGAGTCGCGAGCAGAAATCTTAAACTGGGTGATATAATTCTCTACTGGATTTCTCCTTTGTTTCAAAGACCTGAGTGTGTTTTCAGCTGAGACCTGTTTAAAAGGGTCATTATATAATGCGGACATTTGAGAAAAAAAGGCTGAGAGTGATCCTATTATTGAATCCTGACTCTCATATAGTGTGTCAGCCCAGGCCCTGGGTTCCCCCCTGAGATATGAGATTACCATGAGGACTTGGCTTCATTTCAAAAAGAAGCATACAGGAATTTAAAAAAAAAAAGCGCAAATGCTCCATCTTAAAATTAAAACCTGACTCCTCCGTAGCCCGAGGTCTAGAAGACACCGATTCCGTCCCAGAGACAGCACCCTCCTCATCGGATAATCCCTCAGAGACATCCAACAGAGTAGATGACCCCTGGGATGGAAGGCTATGTCTATCCCTTTGCTTGCGCTTCGCAGAGCATGGTAGGGCATGGAAGGCCAAAGAAACCGCCTCTTGCAACTGGGAAGCGTAATCTGGCGGCCACGAGGCCCCTCCCATGGGAGGATTAGTAGGGCCTTAGGGAGCTACATGTGTAATCAGAGATGAATGATGGGAACGCACCTCGCGGGTCGGAGAACCCTCAGAGGTGGACGGCTCAGTAGTACTAATTATCTTATTCTTTTTAGATATTGCAATCTTATCAAAGCATGGGGAACACAGTTGAGCAGGCGGATCAACCTGTACCTCCTCACAATTAACACAGGTATTAGATTTAATTAAAGATGGAGTATCCTCTAACAGAGTCCTCCATAGCTTGCGCCTTTAATACGGACTGAGAAAGATTAAATGGCACCTTTATACACCAATGGCCCAGGGAACTCACCAACCTCCTCGGAGAAACCGTTACGTCTCCCGCAAATGCCGATCAGGAAAGAGGAAGTTGAAGAGACTACACCCAGTCACATGGAGTGCCATGTAGGACCGCCCCTGCACTATAGAGAAAACACGCCAAAAAGGGCAGCGTCGATGTAAACTTGACTGTTCACACATTGCTAGAGCCTCATCTCACACATGACGTAGCATTAACACAAAGATATTATGCATAAATCCCCCCCTGTTCAATAATTCCCTTTCCAGGGATATTAACCCTTGATTCTATACAGATAAAAGGAGACACACTGTGACCCTGTCTTCTTGAGTCATCATATGTGTATAAACAAAACGATCTTACCAGAATCTACACAGTGGAACAGGAACACGGCCTTCCAAGTGTGACAGGTTAGTAGCATCCTGACATGGACTTGAGTGAATAAAGGCAGGCAGCGAAACTCGTCAACGCTGATTGCCAAGGAGCTGATAACATGAGTCGGGATGGTTTTGCAGAGACGACACTCCCTGCATCTCCGGACTCTAACTTTCATCCATGCTCTCACTGAGAGGCTGATAGGATTACTTAAAACTCCAATCCCATTTCGAAGAGTACTACCCTCCATAAGAGACTACTCCGAATCTTCCGACACTTCTCTGCCAACCTCCTGTGCTGAAAGGCAAAGAATGACTGGGGGGTGAGGGGAGTGGGGGAGGTATTTAAGCCTTTGGCTGGGGCGTCTTTGCCTCCTCCTGGTGGTTAGGTTCTTATTTCCCACAAGTAATGAATGAAGCAGTGGACTCTCCTCCTATTAAGATGGAAAGGAGTCACACTGTGACCCTGTCTTCTAGCATTTTCAACATATGTAAATTGAAACGATCTTACCAGAATCCATGCTATGGAACAGAAACACGACCTCTCAAGTGTGACAGTCTTGTAGCATCGCTCCTGACATGGACTTGAGTGAAGAAAAAACAGAATTTATGTTTACCTGATAAATTACTTTCTCCAACGGTGTGTCCGGTCCACGGCGTCATCCTTACTTGTGGGATATTCTCTTCCCCAACAGGAAATGGCAAAGAGCCCAGCAAAGCTGGTCACATGATCCCTCCTAGGCTCCGCCTTCCCCAGTCATTCGACCGACGTAAAGGAGGAATATTTGCATAGGAGAAATCATATGATACCGTGGTGACTGTAGTTAAAGAAAATAAATTATCAGACCTGATTAAAAAACCAGGGCGGGCCGTGGACCGGACACACCGTTGGAGAAAGTAATTTATCAGGTAAACATTAATTCTGTTTTCTCCAACATAGGTGTGTCCGGTCCACGGCGTCATCCTTACTTGTGGGAACCAATACCAAAGCTTTAGGACACGGATGAAGGGAGGGAGCAAATCAGGTCACCTAGATGGAAGGCACCACGGCTTGCAAAACCTTTCTCCCAAAAATAGCCTCAGAAGAAGCAAAAGTATCAAATTTGTAAAATTTAGTAAAAGTGTGCAGTGAAGACCAAGTCGCTGCCTTACATATCTGATCAACAGAAGCCTCGTTCTTGAAGGCCCATGTGGAAGCCACGGCCCTAGTGGAATGAGCTGTGATTCTTTCAGGAGGTCTCGTAAGTCAATCTGATGATGCTTTTAAGCCAAAAAGAGAGAGAGGTAGAAGTTGCTTTTTGACCTCTCCTTTTACCAGAATAAACAACAAACAAGGAAGATGTTTGTCTAAAATCCTTTGTAGCATCTAAATAGAATTTTAGAGCACGAACTACATCCAAATTGTGCAACAAACGTTCCTTCTTTGAAACTGGATTCGGACACAAAGAAGGCACGACTATCTCCTGGTTAATGTTTTTGTTAGAAACAACTTTCGGAAGAAAACCAGGTTTAGTACGCAAAACCACCTTATCTGCATGGAACACCAGATAAGGAGGAGAACACTGCAGAGCAGATAACTCTGAAACTCTTCTAGCAGAAGAAATTGCAACCAAAAACAAAACTTTCCAAGATAATAACTTAATATCAACGGAATGTAAGGGTTCAAACGGAACCCCCTGAAGAACTGAAAGAACTAAATTGAGACTCCAAGGAGGAGTCAAAGGTTTGTAAACAGGCTTGATTCTAACCAGAGCCTGAACAAAAGCTTGAACATCTGGCACAGCTGCCAGCTTTTTGTGAAGTAACACAGACAAAGCAGAAATCTGTCCCTTCAAAGAACTTGCAGATAATCCTTTCTCCAAACCTTCTTGAAGAAAGGATAGAATCTTAGGAATTTTTATCTTGTCCCAAGGGAATCCTTTAGATTCACACCAACAGATATATCTTTTCCATATTTTATGGTAGATTTTTCTAGTTACAGGCTTTCTGGCCTGAACAAGAGTATCAATGACAGAATCTGAGAACCCTCGCTTTGATAAAATCAAGCGTTCAATCTCCAAGCAGTCAGTTGGAGTGAGACCAGATTCGGATGTTCGAACGGACCTTGAACAAGAAGGTCCCGTCTCAAAGGTAGCTTCCATGGTGGAGCCGATGACATATTCACCAGGTCTGCATACCAAGTCCTGCGTGGCCACGCAGGAGCTATCAAGATCACCGATGCCCTCTCCTGATTGATCCTGGCTACCAGCCTGGGGATGAGAGGAAACGGTGGGAATACATACGCTAGTTTGAAGGTCCAAGGTGCTACTAGTGCATCTACTAGAGTCGCCTTGGGATCCCTGGATCTGGACCCGTAACAAGGAACCTTGAAGTTCTGACGAGAGGCCATCAGATCCATGTCTGGAATGCCCCACAACTGAGTAATTTGGGCAAAGATTTCCGGATGGAGTTCCCACTCCCCCGGATGAAATGACTGACGACTCAGAAAATCCGCTTCCCAATTTTCCACTCCTGGGATGTGGATTGCAGACAAGTGGCAGGAGTGAGTCTCCGCCCATTGAATGATTTTGGTCACTTCTTCCATCGCCAGGGATCTCCTTGTTCCCCCCTGATGGTTGATGTACGCAACAGTCGTCATGTTGTCCGATTGAAACCGTATGAATTTGGCCTTTGCTAGCTGAGGCCAAGCCTTGAGAGCATTGAATATCGCTCTTAGTTCCAGAATATCTATCGGGAGAAGAGATTCTTCCCGAGACCAAAGGCCCTGAGCTTTCAGGAGTCCCCAGACCGCGCCCCAGCCCACCAGACTGGCGTCGGTCGTGACAATGACCCACTCTGGTCTGCGGAAGCTCATCCCCTGTGACAGGTTGTCCAGGGACAGCCACCAACGGAGTGAATCTCTGGTCCTCTGATCTACTTGTATCGTCGGAGACAAGTCTGTATAATCCCCATTCCACTGACTGAGCATGCACAGTTGTAATGGTCTCAGATGAATTCGCGCAAAAGGAACTATGTCCATATTACTTCCATGCACTGCGCTATGGAAGGAAGAGGAACAGAATGAAGTACTTGACAAGAGTTTAGAAGTTTTGATTTTCTGGCCTCTGTCAGAAAAATCCTCATTTCTAAGGAGTCTATTATTGTTCCCAAGAAGGGAACTCTTGTTGACGGAGATAGAGAACTTTTTTCTACGTTCACTTTCCACCCGTGAGATCTGAGAAAGGCCAGGACGATGTCCGTGTGAGCCTTTGCTTGTGGAAGGGACGACGCTTGAATCAGATTGTCGTCCAAGTAAGGTACTACTGCAATGCCCCTTGGTCTTAGCACCGCTAGAAGGGACCCCAGTACCTTTGTGAAAATTCTTGGAGCAGTGGCTAATCCGAACGGAAGTGCCACAAACTGGTAATGCTTGTCCAGAAAGGCGAACCTTAGGAACCGATGATGTTCCTTGTGGATAGGAATATGTAGATACGCATCCTTTAAATCCACCGTGGTCATGAATTGACCTTCCTGGATGGAAGGAAGAATTGTTCGAATGGTTTCCATTTTGAACGATGGAACCTTGAGAAACTTGTTTAGGATCTTGAGATCTAAGATTGGTCTGAATGTTCCCTCTTTTTTGGGAACTATGAACAGATTGGAGTAGAACCCCATCCCTTGTTCTCCTAATGGAACAGGATGAATCACTCCCATTTTTAACAGGTCTTCTACACAATGTAGGAATGCCTGTTTTTTTATGTGGTCTGAAGACAATTGAGACCTGTGGAACCTCCCCCTTGGGGGAAGCCCCTTGAATTCCAGAAGATAACCTTGGGAGACTATTTCCAGCGCCCAAGGATCCAGAACATCTCTTGCCCAAGCCTGAGCGAAGAGAGAGAGTCTGCCCCCCACCAGATCCGGTCCCGGATCGGGGGCCAACATCTCATGCTGTCTTGGTAGCAGTGGCAGGTTTCTTGGCCTGCTTACCTTTGTTCCAGCCTTGCATTGGCCTCCAGGCTGGCTTGGCTTGAGAAGTATTACCCTCTTGCTTAGAGGATGTAGCACTTGGGGCTGGTCCGTTTCTGCGAAAGGGACGAAAATTTGGTTTATTTTTAGCCTTGAAAGACCTATCCTGAGGAAGGGCGTGGCCCTTACCCCCAGTGATATCAGAAATAATCTCTTTCAAGTCAGGGCCAAACAGCGTTTTCCCCTTGAAAGGAATGTTAAGCAATTTGTTCTTGGAAGACGCATCCGCTGACCAAGATTTTAGCCAAAGCGCTCTGCGCGCCACAATAGCAAACCCAGAATTTTTCGCCGCTAATCTAGCCAATTGCAAAGTGGCGTCTAAGGTGAAAGAGTTAGCCAATTTGAGAGCATGAATTCTGTCCAAAATCTCCTCATAAGAAGAATCTTTATTGAGCGCCTTTTCTAGTTCATCGAACCAGAAACACGCGGCTGTAGTGACAGGAACAATGCATGAAATTGGTTGTAGAAGGTAACCTTGCTGAACAAACATCTTTTTAAGCAAACCCTCTAATTTTTTATCCATAGGATCTTTGAAAGCACAACTATCTTCTATGGGTATAGTGGTGCGTTTGTTTAGAGTAGAAACCGCCCCCTCGACCTTGGGGACTGTCTGCCATAAGTCCTTTCTGGGGTCGACCATAGGAAACAATTTCTTAAATATAGGGGGAGGGACGAAAGGTATGCCGGGCCTTTCCCATTCTTTGTTTACAATATCCGCCACCCGCTTGGGTATAGGAAAAGCTTCGGGGGGCCCCGGGACCTCTAGGAACTTGTCCATCTTACATAATTTCTCTGGAATGACCAAATTCTCACAATCATCCAGAGTAGATAACACCTCCTTAAGCAGAGCGCGGAGATGTTCCAATTTAAATTTGAATGTAATCACATCAGGTTCAGCTTGTTGAGAAATTTTCCCTGAATCTGAAATTTCTCCCTCAGACAAAACCTCCCTGGCCCCCTCAGACTGGTGTAGGGGCACTTCAGAACCAATATCATCAGCGTCCTCATGCTCTTCCGTATTTTCTAAAACAGAGCAGTCGCGCTTTTGCTGATAAGTGGGCATTTTGGCTAAAATGTTTTTGATAGAATTATCCATTACAGCCGTTAATTGTTGCATAGTAAGGAGTATTGGCGCACTAGATGTACTAGGGGCCTCCTGTGTGGGCAAGACTGGCGTAGACGAAGGAGGGGATGATGCAGTACCATGCTTACTCCCCTCACTTGAGGAATCATCTTGGGCATCATTTTCTCTAAATTTTGTGTCACATAAATCACATCTATTTAAATGAGAAGGAACCTTGGCTTCCCCACATACAGAACACAGTCTATCTGGTAGTTCAGACATGTTAAACAGGCATAAACTTGATAACAAAGTACAAAAAACGTTTTAAAATAAAACCGTTACTGTCACTTTAAATTTTAAACTGAACACACTTTATTACTGCAAATGTGAAAAAGTATGAAGGAATTGTTCAAAATTCACCAAAATTTCACCACAGTGTCTTAAAGCCTTAAAAGTATTGCACACCAAATTTGAAAGCTTTAACTCTTAAAATAAACCGGAGCCGTTTTTATGTTTAACCCCTATACAGTCCCTGGTATCTGCTTTGCTGAGACCCAACCAAGCCCAAAGGGGAATACGATACCAAATGACGCCTTCAGAAAGCCTTTTCTATGTATCTGAGCTCCTCACACATGCAACTGCATGTCATGCTTCTCAAAAACAACTGCGCAATAGAGGCGCGAAAATGAGGCTCTGCCTATGATTAGGGAAAGCCCCTAGAGAACAAGGTGTCCAATACAGTGCCTGCCGGTTATTTTACATAATTCCCAAGAATAAAATAATTCCTCAAAGCTATGAAGTATTAAAAATGCTTATATATCAATCGTTTTAGCCCAGAAAATGTCTACCAGTCTTAAAAGCCCTTGTGAAGCCCTTTATTCTTATGTAATAAAAATGGCTTACCGGATCCCATAGGGAAAATGACAGCTTCCAGCATTACATAGTCTTGTTAGAAATGTGTCATACCTCAAGCAGCAAAAGTCTGCTCACTGTTTCCCCCAACTGAAGTTAATTCCTCTCAACAGTCCTGTGTGGAAACAGCCATCGATTTTAGTAACGGTTGCTAAAATCATTTTCCTCTTACAAACAGAAATCTTCATCACTTTTCTGTTTCAGAGTAAATAGTACATACCAGCACTATTTTAAAATAACAAACTCTTGATTGAAGAAAAAAAACTACAGTTAAACACCAAAAAACTCTAAGCCATCTCCGTGGAGATTGTGCCTGTACAACGGCAAAGAGAATGACTGGGGAAGGCGGAGCCTAGGAGGGATCATGTGACCAGCTTTGCTGGGCTCTTTGCCATTTCCTGTTGGGGAAGAGAATATCCCACAAGTAAGGATGACGCCGTGGACCGGACACACCTATGTTGGAGAAAGCAGGCAGTGAAACTCGTCAACACTGGATTGATTAAGGAGCTGTTAGCAGGCAGTCTGGATAGGTTCGCAGAAAGACTCTCCCTGCATCTCCAGACGAACTTTCTAACTTTCCTAAGGAACAACTGACACTTCTCTGCCATCCTCCTGTGATGAAAGGCAAAGAATGACTGGGGGATAGGGGAAGTGGGGGAGGTACTTAAGCCTTTGGCTGGGGTGTCTTTGCCTCCTCCTGGTGGCCAGGTTCAGTATTTCCCAACAGTAAGGAATGAATCAGTTGACTCTCTTTATATTAAGAAGGAAATGGCAAGTAGAAACAAAAGCTTCCAAGATTACAATTTTATATCAACAACATGCATCGGCTCAAACGGAGCCTGATGGAAAATTTTAAGAACTAGATTAAAGTGAAAGTTAATCCTAGGCGTTTCACAAACGCTAGGATTGACTATTGAAACAAATAAAGTGGACTTTCATTCATGAAGTATAAGATACTTCATGAAGTATAAGATACTTCATGAAGTATAAGATACTTCATGTAGAAAGCTCCTTTATCTGTTTTCAACCGATCGGCGATTTGAGCTACTAACAAAGCCCACGGCAAAAACTTTTTTTGCTAAGAGGTGACGTTTTCACTGCTTAGCCAATAGCAGTGCGGTAAATCCGGCTCCCATGGGCGTCAGTCCGGATTTACCGCACTGCTATTGGCTAAGCAGTGAAAACGTCACCTCTTAGCAAAAAAAGTTTTTGCCGTAGGCTTTGTTAGTAGCTCAAATCGCCGATCGGTTGAGACAAATAAAGGAGCTTTCTACATGAAGTATCTTATACTTCATGAATGAAAGTCCCCTTTGTTTCAATAGTCAATCCTTGCGTTTGTGAAACGCTAGGATTGACACTTTAAGGCTCCAAAGAGGAGCAAGAGGATTAAACACAGGCCTGATTCTGACCAGGGCCTGTACAAAAGCTTGAACATCTGGTAAGTCTGCCAGACGTTAGTGCAAAAGGATAGATAATGCAGAAATCTGACCCTTCAGGGTACTGACTGAAAAACCTTTTTCCAGGCCATCCTGAAGAAAAGAAAAATATGGGGAATCCTCACCTGGCTCCAGGAGAAACCCTTAGATTTTAGATTTGCACCAATAAAGATATTTACGCCATACCTTGTGGTAAATCTTGGGAGTAACAGGTTTGCGAGCCTGAAGCATGGTATCAATGACCGCTTCTGAAAAACCACATCTAGACAGAAGCTGTTATCGCATTGAAGATTACGCTCAACTTCAAAGATGTTTATGGGAAGAGAAGACTCTTCCCGAGACCAAAGACCCTGAGCTTTTAGAGAGCCCCAAACTGCTCCTCAGTCTGACAGGCTGGTGTCTGTAGTCACAATCACCCAGGAAGGTCTCAGGAAGCAAGAGCCCGAGACAGATTCTTCTGTGAAATCCACCACGAGAGAGTCTTGTTAGGGGGTACAGATTTATCCTCTGCAAGAAATCTGAATTGTCTCCGTTCCATTGATGGAGCATGCAAAGCTGCAGATGGAACCGAGCAAAAGGAATGATGTCCATGGAAGCCACCATCAGACCAATCACCTCCATGTTATTTAGCCACTGATGGACGAAAAGCAGACTGGAGGGAAAGGCAATAAGCCAGAAGTTTGGATTTTCTGACGTCCGTCAGGAAAATCTTCATGGACAGAGAATCTATGATAGTCCCTAGGAAAATCACTCTTGTAGTTGGAACTAGAGAACTCTTCGCTAGATTCACTTTCCACCCGTGGAACATAGAATAGACAACAGCATCTCTAAATGAGATCTTACCAACTGAAAAGATGGCGCCTGGACCAAGATGTCAACCCAGAATGGCGCCACCACCATTCTCAGAGATCTGACTACCACCAAAAGGTCCCCCTAGAACCTTAATAAAGATTCAAGGAGCCATAGCAAGGCCAAAGGGAAGGGCAACAATTGGAAGATATTTTCTAGTAAAGAAAAATGCCGTAAATGTTGATGTACCCAAAGAATGGGAACATGAAAAAACATAACTGTCAGGTCCATAGGAGTCAACAACTGACCCTCCTGAACCAAGGGTAGAAAGGAACCAATAGTCTCCATTTTGATGACCCTTTCGCATTCCAGGATGGAACCTTGAGAAAATTGAGGAGACACTTGCGGTCCCAAAAAGGGTCGGAAAAATACCCAACAGGAGAGAGAAAATCCCTAACCCTGTTTCGCCATAGGAACTGGGATTTAGAGGGATCTGAACCCACCCCTCCATTCGAAGACCAGACTACCCAATCACTGGGAAGATGAGAATCTTGAGTCTTGTGCCTGAGACCACTCGGCCTTCATGACTCACCCCAGAGAAGATCAGAGTTTTTTTTATTTTTATTTAAAGAAACATCCAAATTTAGGACTATACTATACTACTACAGAATCTTAATGTACATGCTTCTCAGTGTCCAATACCCTCTGGGAGAATAAAAATACAAAGTGTGTGTATGTATATATATATATATATATATATATATATATATATATATATATATATATATATATATATATATATTCATAACCTACAGTTATTTTATTACACTGTGAGTATGCATTTAACTTGCAGCACTAATGTTCTATTAAAAAATAAGCAAGCTTCATAAAACACAGTAATATTAGTTAGCAATCTCTGTGCCTGTAGAATTATTGCAAGTAAGCTTGCCCATAGCGTGCAGTAATATTCTATTTTGTGCAGTGCAGTATATCATATAATAGAATAGACAAACAAAAATGGCACTGCCTTGCATAGAGAATACGTGGGGTAAAATAATTAGAGGGACCTAGCACTGCACCCACAAATCAGCAACAGTACTAATCAGTTATATAAAATGCGAGGAAGCTCTATATTCTGCAGTAATGTCTCTATAGCAAAAAAATATTGTTTAAAGTAAGTCAGCTGAGCTCTATAGTTTGCAGTATGATTCTAATGCAGAGGCGAGAAGCTCTTTATCTTGCATTGGTGACCTATGTCAAGTGAGTCCCACAAGAGAACACTACCACAGTCACTCACCGGCCCCCCAAGCAGTGTTTTCTTGTCCGGTGCAGCAGCAAGCACAGTGACTTCCTCCCACCATGAATAGAAAGCTGGCCAGCAGGATTCACGGTCTGCACGTCCAAATACTTTGAATGGAGTATTTGGGCGCGCAGACCATGCATCCTGCTGGCCAGCTTTCTATTCATGGTGGGAGGGAGCCGCTGTGCTTGCTGCTGCACCGGACAAGAAAACACTGCTAGTCCATTCAGCACTGCATGGCCGGCTATCCCTTCAGCTAGATCCAACACGGCTGCTCCCTGGCCCCCCCTCAGCCTGAGCTCAGTCAGTCACCATGTGCTAGTTCATTGCCACCCTCCTTACCCGCATATGGCCGCCGCGGAGCCCTCCTGTATGTCATAGGTGACATCATAGTGGGCGGGGTTATAAATCGCGTACTCTTGCATTTTTAAATTGCATATGCGATTAATCATGCAGCCCTAATATCTATATCTATCTCTCTCTCTCTCTCTCTCTCTCTCTCTCTCTCTATCTCTCTCTCTATCTCTCTCTCTCTATACACACACATACACATATATATATATATATATATATATATATATATATACACACACATACACACACACATATATATATATATATATATACACACATACATATATACATACATATATACACACACACACAAAGAACTCTGGGCAAATTATGCAATCCCAGAAGAAACACAATAATCTCCAATTGAAAGAGATTATAAAACAGTAATATCAGATAAAACTTGTAAGTTCGATCCCAGAACCTTCTGCGTGTTAAGCAGACGTGATAGCCACTATACTATTGGACTTTACTGCCAAAAGGTACCATAGAAAAACTAAGTATCACCTGGGATGTATGACACAAACATCCCATATCTCTCATATTAGAAAATAAAAATAAAAGTTCATAGACCATAGATGTGAAAACACCCAAAAATAAACTTAGTTGTCTAGGGGGGTACATGAGACCTATTTAGCAGTCGTGAAAAATATTACGATTCTCATACCAAGCCCCAAAATGGACTTGTAGCTGAGACCCCGAATACAGCATATAGAAGCAGTAAGAAAATAATAGTTAGACGCCACAAGGTGGCATTCACATAAAAATAACCTATGAGGCATACAAAGGTCACCTGCCTGTACTCTTTTAAAGGGACCGCCAAAGAACAACAGGCAGAAACAACCCTATATAAGGGAAAATCTTTGACTTACAAAGAGCTACCCTAACCAGATGAGGGAAGCAAAAGTAAGCAGGAAAACAGTACAGAAGAAAATGCTGTAATTCTGGTTATTATAATTAGGAGGAAAAATTAATTTGCCAACCACTGATAAAGATTAAACTATCCCCACATGGTAATATTAAAAAGTATGTACACAAAAGAGGGATAAATACAAAAACTACTAAAGTAGCCTAGATAGTCTAAGAATATACCCCAAAACTAAACATAGCATAAGCAGACACCATGCTTATAAAGCTGTTCAGAGTAGACTTATTGTGTGGAAAGTAAATTAAAACATAGCCACAGTAGACATGACATGTCAGTACCAGAAAAAAAACAGCAGATGGCAGTAATAATTGTAAATCCCTTAGGATTAACACAATATAAAAGTGAATATAAACTCTTCAAATTCACATCATAATAAAAAATAAAGTACTCAAATCGCTAATACAGTTGAAAATATATGCAAATTCGGAATCCAAAAAAACGCAATACAGAAATTGCAGAAAAAATTCCACCACCGCTAGCATTAAACCAACATGGAATCTGTAAAACTGAGCGTAGAAAAATACAGCACTGGAGTGATGAGAAAAAGCTCAAACCAACTAAGCCATCAAGCTGAGACATCAGGATGGCTAACGGAGGAAAGAAACGGCTCCTCAAATAGTCCCAATATTGAGTCCTTGCCAGAGTAACGGCCATACAGCGCAGTAAGATAAGCGAGTGAAAAGTACAGCCGTATCAACAGTCTCTCACTTAGACCATTAGTGCTATATAAATAAAAAGTACTGGGAGGTACAGGGAATCATGTACCATATAACATCTCAAGTTATGAAACTTCTAGGGATTAAGAGCACCAATACATCCGATAACAGCGGGAAGATTAAAATGGCGCTGCCTAAAAGAAATAAAAAGTGTGCATATCGAAAAACATATGTCACAATGACTGCAAGTATCCCCAGCTAAATGATCCGATTAAACAGATCATGAAAGGTTCTCAGAATAGCGTAAAATGACCTCCACGTATATAAAGAGGTGTTGCCACATACTAAATTCTGTGCTCTAACTGTGATAAGCACAAAAAAACATCTGTAGTAATGGATTGTACAGTGGTAAAAAAAAGTGGGAAGTAAAAATCACTCGACTTAGAATTCCACAAGCATAAAAACCGGCTAACCTGTAGAAAAGCCCGGCATTGACAAAGGCAAATCCCCCGTCCCTGGCAGTGAGCCAGACGTCTGCTCAGCCGCAACATATCCCAAACTATAGGATTTATATTAAATAAATACAAACCCCTTTGGAGGTCCCTTTTCCAAAAAAAATTATGTTGAGCAGTCACAGCAGTTGCAGGTCTGATGGCCTCATCCGACTGCCAACAGGGACCTGTAGAAAAAGAAAGAACAGAGTAACCAACTCTGGCTGTCTCCAAAGGGGTAGCAAAGTGTTAGAAGTAAAGCAAAGACTACCTCGCTGCCTTCTAACTGCTAAAAGCCACCACTACTCTTACTAAAGAGACTGACGTGGACACAGCTAGACCCCAATCCTTGCTTGCAGGGAAAAGTACCCATAAAAGTATTAAATATCTTCAGACACCAACTTCGCACAACCTCCCATTGACAGAGGCAAAGAGAATGACTGGGGATTATGGCTAAGGGAAGTTACACTTAACAGCTTTGCTGGGGTGCTCTTTGCCTCCTCCTGCTGGACATGAGTTGAATATCCCACTAGTAATTAGAATGACGTTGTGCACTCTCCATGTCATAGGAAAGAAACATAACTTTAATGTTCATTTAATGCTTTACATTCTGACCCAACCTGTTTAACACTAAATTCCTGCTGCTGGTTTTACACCATTACCTGCATGGCCTCTTGATTTTGCTTGTCAAGCTCCTCTAGTTCTGCTGATAAAGTGCTGTTTTCTGTGACAACTTCCTCTAGTTTGCGTTCTCTCTCTTCAAGTTCCTTTCTATGTGTTTGTAAAGTGATTTCATAGTTCCTGGCAGAAGTCAAATTTAAATGATCCAATTCCATTTGCAGTTCTTTCTTAAATGAATAAATAATAACATTTAGTTCTGCATAAATAAGGTAAAATCACAGTCACCTAAAAACTCTCCCATCAAAAGATCTATAAATGGAGTTTACGAAATAGATGGTACAAATGCAGATGCAGTTTGTGGGGGGGGGGGGGAGAATTACACAAAATAAGTGATGAGAATTATTATTTTTTATCCACTGAGATGAAATGAAAGCGATAGAAGGAATGAACCCTGGATTAACCTGCTATCCAAATATATTATATTAATCACAAGTGTGCACAGTCCTGGTCTGCTTGAGAAAGCAAGTCAATTAAGCATTAATGATTCAAAAAGTGTACAATTTGATAAAAATCCAATTGATTTATAGCATCAAAATGTACCCTTTGCTCTTAGCATCCTTTGTTAATTCTAAGCCCTTTTCCATGAGAACAAGGTAGGCTCAGAAGTGTCCTGACCACTATATGGGAGCAGTGTTTGTATCTATTATAGATATAGTGACCAACTCCCAAACCTTTGCTTCAATATATTTTAAAGGATACCAAAAGAAAGAGGTACATTTGATAACAGAAGCAGTTAGCTGGGAAAGTTTTTAAACTGAATGTTCTAACAGAATTTAAAAAAAAAAAAAAAGTTTAATTTTGACCTTAATGTCCTTTTCATGCTTATTGACCCACTCAATGAATGGCAACAAAACAACAGCAACAACAAATCCACGGGGCATTTATTAGCTAACGATAGCATAGCTAATAACATACTCTAGTGCATTTATAATCAGCGTGTCTCTGAGCTATGGATACCTTGTCTTTTTCTAGTTGCTGCTTCTCCTCTTGAAGGGCATTGAAAGACGTCTCCAAGTCTGAAAGCTCTTTACCTGCTACAGGCGCATTCTCATCATGCTGTAAAAAGAATATAGATTTCTCAATAAGCAATATGTTCAGCACATGGAGAAAGTTTTCACAAGTTAATTTTCATCAACTTTAAATTTGCATTAAAGGACCAGTAAACAGTAGATTTACATGATCAACAAATGCATGCACTTAGTCTGAACTTCAAATGAGTAGTAGATTTTTTGTATGACGAAACAAAATGTATGCTTACCTGATAAATTGATTTATTTCTGGGCATGGAGAGCCCACGAAACATTCTAATTACTAGTGGGATATTCACTCCTGGCCAGCAGGAGGCGGCAGAGAGCACCCCAGCAGAGCTGTTAAGTATCACTTCACTTACCCAAAACCCCCAGTCATTCGGCCGAAAGGAAACGGAAAAATAAGATAAACACAAGGGTAGAGAGGTGCCTGAGGACTAGACAAAAAAAAACTGCCGTCTTAATTTGAGTAAGGGTGGGTCGTGGACTCTCCATGCCCGGAAAGAAAACTTAAATTATGCTTACCTGATAATTTTATTTTCTTCTGTACGGGGAGAGTCCACAGCTGCATTCATTACTTTTGGGAATACAGAACCTGGACACCAGGAGGAGGCAAAGACACCCCAGCCAAAGGCTTAAAATACACCCCCCCCCCCCACCCCCCACCACCACTTATTCTGCCAAGGGAACAAGGAACAGTAGGAGAAATATCAGGGTGAAAAAAGGTGCCATAATAACGAATAAAAAAGAAATTAAGGCCGCCCACAGAAGAAAAGAAAATTATCAGGTAAGCATAATTTAAGTTTTTCTTCTTAAAAAGCTGCATTCATTACTTTTGGGAAATCAATACCCAAGCTTATAGAGGACACTGAATGCACAAAGAGGGAACAAAGAGGCAGCCATTCTGATGGCACCACAGCCTGACACAACCCGGATACCCGATAAAAAAAAAACTACTTCAACAGAAACAGGAAGAACAAAATATTGAAGAGGACAAGGTAACTGCCCATCAATTAGAACCATAAAGATCCCAGTTAAAGATCACACTAAATTTTGGACTCCACTGAGCACAAAAGCCTCTGAGGAGACAAAAATCCCACTCTCTAGAAGCACACAAAGAAAAACCTCTACATGAACAAGGGAAACAACAAACTCCCACACCACATTCTCCCTAACTGAAAGAAGGGAAGAATCAGATAATAAGGTCCGAAAGAACCTCCAGAAACAATCCCCGAAGAATCAAGGACAAAACAGAGAGAGAAACCCCTAGCATAACTCGAAAAGAGCGGTTACCAGGCTCTACCGACGGAGGAGAGCAAGTAAAGGAAAAATTCCAGATCACCCCCTACATGAATCCAAAAAGAACCAATGGAAAGCCTTAACCAGAACCGAAGTCCCAGAAGGACAAAGGGACAAAAGGTACAACAAGACTACCTTACCATAGACAGCTAACTAGCACAGAGAAACTGAAGACCCGTAGGTCAGAAAAAAAAAACTGGGAGCAGAACAGGAACGGAATAGTAACATCCGTTTACACCACAAACGAAGGCCGCAGGCTTCCGTCGGATAGGCAGTCAGACTAAATGTCCAACCATAGTAACTAGCCAACCGAGTAGTTAGCAAACTTGCACCAGGACATTCCTGGAAAAGAACAAGAGAAAAAAAAAAACTCAGAAAGCAGGGCGGACCAACTCCCTCCCTACTAGAAAACAAGGTAAGGGAGGACAACACCCTGACCAATAAAGAAGAACCAACTACCTGCTAAGGGAAGGTTCCTGAATCAACTGCAAGGCCTCCCAACCTAAGTAAGGTTCATTCGGGAGACAAGATACGTGGTTGATGCCCAAACAGAACAGTCAGAATTCCTAACCCCTAATCTGATCGAACAGTCCTATCACAGAAGCGACTGTCAATGTCCCCAAGGAAAAGAGAGATTAAAAGATCCCAGCATCAACAAGGCCTGGAGATCAGATAAATCTCCAGCCACAAGTTCCTAAGGAAAAGAAGCAGGAAAGAGGCACCGACACCCAGAGAGACTAACTCGGGATCCAGGATACCTATCCTGATTTCCCCTCAGAAACCTGAAGAGAGGGTACACTGCAGACAAGAGAAACCCTCGACCCACTGAACTCCTAGAGACAGATGAGGAAAACTACCTCAGGAGGAGCCAACTGGATAGGCGCAGTAGACCAGAGCCTTCCAGATAAAAGGAAAATGAAGAAACCCAGAAATATTCCAGTAAAGAAATTCCCAGGATAAACGTCCTCCATCTCTCCAGAAGAGAGAAAGAAACCGCCACAGTAGGAACAAGGCGATTTCCCCAGGACCGGGAAAACAAGCTTACTACTGAACGCCGGACAGATCGAAGACTATTGAAATCTGGAAAACGGATTAACCAAACTGCCAAGTCAAAGACGAGGACTAGGTTAAAAAACCGGACCCCCAAAAATAGGTGCCGGATCAAGACCAAAAACCTTGTATTACAAGCACAAATTTACCTGGAAATTAAATTTGCACAAAAGTTGATGCATGCCATACCCCCATGGGGTCTTGAACTCTGATCTCTTATGAAGTATCCCAGTGGCTGTCCACTCAGCCCCAAAAGGCTTCTAAGATAACACCCACAACGTCTGAAGACAAAGGAAGGACCCAAAAGAGATCAGAACTCCATGATTGATAGAAAATGACAGTCTCTAAAGATCCAGTCTGGATCAACCCTCAGACAACCTACAGCTTAAGGAATTAAGGAATGAACGAGCATCCTAAAACTCCTATCGGTTGACGGCAAGAGAGACTGCATAACAATCCCCCAGATCCCCACGTATATAGGATAAAAAAAAGAGGATACTGCAAGGACAAAAACGGTCCCTAAGAACCAAGTCTCCGCAACCAGATGACCGAAAGCCCTACCCCAAAAGGCAAGGGGAAGCGAAAAGCACAGCAATCCTCAAAAAAGAGGAGAGAAACACTGGAAAAAGATATCTGAAAATCGGACAATCCCATCCACAAGGAGTACCAATAGTGGGGAATAATCGCCCCCTACACCAGTTACTGGAGAACTCTGGACAGGAGCTAGATTCCTCCCTTCCGAAAAGGGAGGATCTGATGTCTGCACAAAGGACCTCAGGAACTACAAATATACTGCCATAGCAGACTTCGTAATCCCAGCAAACCATGTAAACTATGCAGGGACAAAACACTTGGTATAGAGTACGACCAAACATCGGACGCCCAACCAAGATGAAATAAAGTAGGGCCAGCCTGATATCCAAGATAGAGGGGCCTCCTATAACTTGTAGAAACAAAAAAAACAACCTCGTAACAAGAGGTAAGCAAACTTAGTACCCAGGCCAGCCTGATATCAAGGATATCAAAATGTCTGATATAACCTCAAAAGAACAGAGTGAACTAGTACCCAACCAGGACCAGCCTGCTGACCAGGGTACAACCAAACACTTCAAGGCTAACTGAAAGTTCTAAACCGTAGCAGGGCTAGACTAAACAGACAAACGACAGGCAAAGAAGCTCTGAGGCTTAAACATTGTTAAATAATTTTTTTATTATTTTGTTTTTACTTCCGCCGGAAGCAACATCTATCGCGACCATAGAATTGCTAGCATCAAAATACCAGAGAAAAAGAATTTCCCTAAAAAGGAAAATCTACAACAGCCACAAGCTCCAAAATAAAGAAATCCTAACCGGATCAAAAGAAAGTAGGCCGCACCCGCATGTGAACGTCAAAGAGGAATGGAAACACTAACAGGACCAGCCTGTCAGAAATCCTAATCCTTAGGAGCACAGAAATGGGATTAGACACACAAAACAAGAGACGACCAGGAGTAGGATCTCATCCCTCCATCATCTAGCGCTGTTTGTCATCTGATTCAGAGGCCTGATGATCCGTTGACGAATCAGAAATGGAATCCTCCAAAGCCGCCAACACATGCCATAGCAGTACACGCAGGCGCGCCAGTCTGAACCTAAATGCAAAATCCACCCTTGATTCCATAAAGATAAAGGAGTCCCACTGAGACCCTGTCTTCTATCATTTACATTACATTCCCACAATGAAAGGAAAATGAAACAATCTTACCGGAATCTATGCCGTGGAACAGCAACACAGTCCTTCAAGTTTGACAGATAGTAGCTTTGCTTCTTACATGGACTTGAGTGAAGAAAGCAGGCAGCGAAACTCGTCAACGCTGATTGCTTGTGGAGCTGTTAATATGAGTTGGGATGGTTTCACAGAAAGACTCTCCTTGCATCTCCGGACTCTTTTATCCATGCTCTTACTGAGAGGCTGACAGGACTACTTAAAACTCCCGTCCCATCTCGAAGAGTACTATCCTCCATAAGTGACTACTCCGAAATCTTCTTACACTTCTCTGCCAACCTCCTGTGACGAAAGGCAAAGAATGACTGGGGTATGAGGGAAGTGGGGGAGGTATTTAAGCTTTTGGCTGGGGTGTCTTTGCCTCCTCCTGGTGGCCAGGTACTGTATTCCCAAAAGTATTGAATGCAGCTGTGGACTCTCCCTGCTTTAAGAAGAAAAACATAATTTATGTAAGAACTTACCTGATAAATTCATTTCTTTCATATTAGCAAGAGTCCATGAGCTAGTGACGTATGGGATATACATTCCTACCAGGAGGGGCAAAGTTTCCCAAACCTCAAAATGCCTATAAATACACCCCTCACCACACCCACAATTCAGTTTAACGAATAGCCAAGAAGTGGGGTGATAAAAAAAGTGCGAAAGCATATAAAATAAGGAATTGGAATAATTGTGCTTTATACAAAATCATAACCACCACAAAAAAAGGGCGGGCCTCATGGACTCTTGCTAATATGAAAGAAATGAATTTATCAGGTAAGTTCTTACATAAATTATGTTTTCTTTCATGTAATTAGCAAGAGTCCATGAGCTAGTGACGTATGGGATAATGACTACCCAAGATGTGGATCTTTCCACACAAGAGTCACTAGAGAGGGAGGGATAAAATAAAGACAGCCAATTCCTGCTGAAAATAATCCACACCCAAAATAAAGTTTAACGAAAAACATAAGCAGAAGATTCAAACTGAAACCGCTGCCTGAAGTACTTTTCTACCAAAAACTGCTTCAGAAGAAGAAAATACATCAAAATTGTAGAATTTAGTAAAAGTATGCAAAGAGGACCAAGTTGCTGCTTTGCAGATCTGGTCAACCGAAGCTTCATTCCTAAACGCCCAGGAAGTAGAAACTGACCTAGTAGAATGAGATGTAATTCTCTGAGGCAGAGTTTTACCCGACTCAACATAGGCAAGATGAATTAAAGATTTCAACCAAGATGCCAAAGAAATGGCAGAAGCTTTCTGGCCTTTTCTAGAACCGGAAAAGATAACAAATAGACTAGAAGTCTTACGAAAAGATTTCGTAGCTTCAACATAATATTTCAAAGCTCTGACAACATCCAAAGAATGCAACAATTTCTCCTTAGAATTCTTAGGATTAGGGCATAATGAAGGAACCACAATTTCTCTACTAATGTTGTTGGAATTCACAACTTTAGGTAAAAATTCAAAAGAAGTTCGCAACACCGCCTTATCCTGATGAAAAATCAGAAAAGGAGACTCACAAGAAAGAGCAGATAATTCAGAAACTCTTCTGGCAGAAGAGATGGCCAAAAGGAACAAAACTTTCCAAGAAAGTAATTTAATGTCCAATGAATGCATAGGTTCAAACGGAGGAGCTTGAAGAGCTCCCAGAACCAAATTCAAACTCCAAGGAGGAGAAATTGACTTAATGACAGGTTTTATACGAACCAAAGCTTGTACAAAACAATGAATATCAGGAAGAATAGCAATCTTTCTGTGAAAAAGAACAGAAAGAGCAGAGATTTGTCCTTTCAAAGAACTTGCGGACAAACCCTTATCTAAACCATCCTAAAGAAACTGTAAAATTATCGGTATTCTAAAAGAATGCCAGGAAAAATGATGAGAAAGACACCAAGAAATATAAGTCTTCCAGACTCTATAATATATCTCTCGAGATACAGATTTACGAGCCTGTAACATAGTATTAATCACAGAGTCAGAGAAACCTCTTTGACCAAGAATCAAGCGTTCAATCTCCATACCTTTAAATTTAAGGATTTCAGATCCTGATGGAAAAAAGGACCTTGTGACAGAAGGTCTGGTCTTAACGGAAGAGTCCACGGTTGGCAAGAGGCCATCCGGACAAGATCCGCATACCAAAACCTGTGAGGCCATGCCGGAGCTACCAGCAGAACAAACGAGCATTCCTTCAGAATCTTGGAGATTACTCTTGGAAGAAGAACTAGAGGCGGAAAGATATAGGCAGGATGATACTTCCAAGGAAGTGATAATGCATCCACTGCCTCCGCCTGAGGATCCCGGGATCTGGACAGATACCTGGGAAGTTTCTTGTTTAGATGGGACGCCATCAGATCTATTTCTGGAAATTCCCACATTTGAACAATCTGAAGAAATACCTCTGGGTGAAGAGACCATTCGCCCGGATGCAACGTTTGGCGACTGAGATAATCCGCTTCCCAATTGTCTACACCTGGGATATGAACCGCAGAGATTAGACAGGAGCTGGATTCCGCCCAAACCAAAAATCGAGATACTTCTTTCATAGCCAGAGGACTGTGAGTCCCTCCTTGATGATTGATGTATGCCACAGTTGTGACATTGTCTGTCTGAAAACAAATGAACGATTCTCTCTTCAGAAGAGGCCAAAACTGAAGAGCTCTGAAAATTGCACGGAGTTCCAAAATATTGATCGGTAATCTCACCTCCTGAGATTCCCAAACTCCTTGTGCCGTCAGAGATCCCCACACAGCTCCCCAACCTGTGAGACTTGCATCTGTTGAAATTACAGTCCAGGTCGGAAGCACAAAAGAAGCCCCCTGAATTAAACGATGGTGATCTGTCCACCATGTTAGAGAGTGTCGAACAATCGGTTTTAAAGATATTAATTGAGATATCTTCGTGTAATCCTTGCACCATTGCTTCAGCATACAGAGCTGAAGAGGTCGCATGTGAAAACGAGCAAAGGGGATCGCGTCCGATGCAGCAGTCATAAGACCTAGAATTTCCATGCATAAGGCTACCGAAAGGAATGATTGTGACTGAAGGTTTCGACAAGCTGCAATCAACTTTAGACGTCTCTTGTCTGTTAAAGACAGAGTCATGGACACTGAATCCATCTGGAAACCCAGAAAGGTTACCTTTGTCTGAGGAATCAAAGAACTTTTTGGTAAATTGATCCTCCAACCATGATCTTGAAGAAACAACACAAGTCGATTTGTATGAGATTCTGCTAAATGTAAAGACTGAGCAAGTACCAAGATATCGTCCAAATAAGGAAATACCACAATACCCTGTTCTCTGATTACAGACAGCAGGGCACCGAGAACCTTTGTAAAAATTCTTGGAGCTGTAGCTAGGCCAAACGGCAGAGCCACAAATTGGTAATGCTTGTCCAGAAACGAGAATCTCAGGAACTGATAATGATCTGGATGAATCGGAATATGCAGATATGCATCCTGTAAATCTATTGTGGACATATAATTCCCTTGCTGAACAAAAGGTAAGATAGTCCTTACAGTTACCATCTTGAACGTTGGTATCCTTACATAACGATTCAATATTTTTAGATCCAGAACTGGTCTGAAAGAATTCTCCTTCTTTGGTACAATGAAGAGATTTGAATAAAACCCCATCCCCTGTTCCGGAACTGGAACTGGCATAATTACTCCAGTCAACTCTAGATCTGAAACACATTTCAGAAATGCTTGAGCTTTTACTGGATTTACTGGGACACGGGAAAGAAAAAATCTCTTTGCAGGAGGTCTCAACTTGAAACCAATTCTGTACCCTTCTGAAACAATGCTCTGAATCCAAAGATTGTGAACAGAATTGATCCAAATTTCCTTGAAAAAACGTAACCTGCCCCCTACCAGCTGAGCTGGAATGAGGGCCGCACCTTCATGTGGACTTAGAAGCAGGCTTTGCATTTCTAGCTGGCTTGGATTTATTCCAGACTGGAGATGGTCTCCAAACTGAAACTGCTCCTGAGGATGAAGGATCAGGCTTTTGTTCTTTGTTGAAACGAAAGGAACGAAAACGATTATTAGCCCTGTTTTTACCTTTAGATTTTTTATCCTGTGGTAAAAAAGTTCCTTTCCCACCAGTAACAGTTGAAATAATGGAATCCAACTGAGAACCAAATAATTTGTTACCCTGGAAAGAAATGGAAAGTAAAGTTGATTTAGAAGCCATATCAGCATTCCAAGTTTTAAGCCATAAAGCTCTTCTAGCTAAAATAGCTAGAGACATAAACCTGACATCAACTCTGATAATATCAAAAATGGCATCACAGATAAAATTATTAGCATGCTGAAGAAGAATAATAATATCATGAGAATCACGATGTGTTACTTGTTGCGCTAGAGTTTCCAACCAAAAAGTTGAAGCTGCAGCAACATCAGCCAAAGATATAGCAGGTCTAAGAAGATTACCTGAACACAGATAAGCTTTTCTTAGAAAGGATTCAATTTTCCTATCTAGAGGATCCTTAAACGAAGTACCATCTGACGTAGGAATAGTAGTACGTTTAGCAAGGGTAGAAATAGCCCCATCAACTTTAGGGATCTTGTCCCAAAATTCTAATCTGTCAGACGGCACAGGATATAATTGCTTAAAACGTTTAGAAGGAGTAAATGAATTACCCAAATTATCCCATTCTTTGGAAATTACTGCAGAAATAGCATTAGGAACAGGAAAAACTTCTGGAATAACCACAGGAGCTTTAAATACCTTATCTAAACGTTTAGAATTAGTATCAAGAGGACCAGAATCCTCTATTTCTAAAGCAATTAGTACTTCTTTAAGTAAAGAACGAATAAATTCCATTTTAAATAAAAATGAAGATTTATCAGCATCAACCTCTGAGACAGAATCCTCTGAACCAGAGGAATCATCAGAATCAGAATGATGATGTTCATTTAAAAATTCATCTGTAGGGAGAGAAGTTTTAAAATATTTTTTACGTTTACTAGAAGGAGAAATAACAGACATAGCCTTCTTTATGGATTCAGAAACAAAATCTCTTATATTATCAGGAACATTCTGCACCTTAGATGTTGAAGGAACTGCAACAGGCAATGGTACTTTACTAAAGGAAATATTATCTGCTTTAACAAGTTTGTCATGACAATCAATACAAACAACAGCTGGAGGAATAGCTACCAAAAGTTTACAGCAGATACACTTAGCTTTGGTAGATTCAGCACTTGACAGCGATTTTCCTGTAGTATCTTCTGACTCAGATGCAACGTGAGACATCTTGCAATATGTAAGAGAAAAAACAACATATATATAAAGCAAAATTGATCAAATTCCTTAAATGACAGTTTCAGGAATGGGAAAAAATGCCAAGAACAAGCTTCTAGCAACCAGAAGCAATAAAAAATGAGACTTAAATAATGTGGAGACAAAAGCGACGCCCATATTTTTTCGCGCCAAATAAGACGCCCACATTATTTGGCGCCTAAATGCTTTCTGGCGTCAAAAATGACGCCACGTCCGGAACGCCGACATTTTTGGCGCAAAATAACGTCAAAAAATGACGCAACTTCCGGCGACACGTATGACGCCGGAAACGGAAATAGAATTTTTTGCGCCAAAAAAGTCCGCGCCAAGAATGACGCAATAAAATGAAGCATTTTCAGCCCCCGCGAGCCTAACAGCCCACAGGGAAAAAAGTCAAATTTTAAGGTAAGAAAAATGTTAAATTAAAATGCATTATCCCAAATATGAAACTGACTGTCTGAAAATAAGGAAAGTTGAACATTCTGAGTCAAGGCAAATAAATGTTTGAATACATATATTTAGAACTTTATAAACAAAGTGCCCAACCATAGCTAGGAGTGTCACAGAAAATAAGACTTACTTACCCCAGGACACT
This sequence comes from Bombina bombina, assembly GCF_027579735.1. Taxonomy (NCBI): domain Eukaryota; kingdom Metazoa; phylum Chordata; class Amphibia; order Anura; family Bombinatoridae; genus Bombina; species Bombina bombina. The sequence continues at coordinate 100,050,909 of NC_069499.1, read as the reverse complement.
CATCTACATATAGCAGATAGCCAAACCAGTACTGAAACGAGAATCAGCAGAGGTAATGGTATATATAAGAGTATATTGTCGATCTGAAAAGGGAGGTAAGAGATGAATCTCTACGACCGATAACAGAGAACCTATGAAATAGACCCCGTAGAAGGAGATCACTGCATTCAAATAGGCAATACTCTCCTCACATCCCTCTGACATTCACTGCACGCTGAGAGGAAAACCGGGCTCCAACTTGCTGCGGAGCGCATATCAACGTAGAATCTAGCACAAACTTACTTCACCACCTCCATCGGAGGCAAAGTTTGTAAAACTGAATTGTGGGTGTGGTGAGGGGTGTATTTATAGGCATTTTGAGGTTTGGGAAACTTTGCCCCTCCTGGTAGGAATGTATATCCCATACGTCACTAGCTCATGGACTCTTGCTAATTACATGAAAGAAAGAAATTTATCAGGTAAGCATACATTTTGTTTTCTTTCCTATGGCATGGGGAGGCCACGAAACAATCTAATTACTAGTGGGAAACAATACCAAAGCTAGAGGACACAGAATGAATAGGGAGGGAGAACAAGACAGACAGACCTAAACTGAAGGCACCACCGCTTGAAGAACCTTCCTCCCAAAAGAAACCCCAGCTGAGGCAAAAGTATCAAATTTGTAGAATTTGGTAAACGTATGACCAAGTGGCCACCTTACAGATTACAGATGCAGGAGCTTAATTTTTGAAAGCCCATGAAGATGATACAGCTCTAGTGGAATGAGCCGTAATTCTCTCAGGAGGCTGCTGTCCAGCTGTCTCATAAGCTAACGGATAACACGTCTCAACCAGAGACAAAGAGTGGTAGAAGTGGCCTTCTGACCCCTACACTTACTAGAGAAAACAATAATCAGAGCAGAAGTCTGCCGAGAATCTTTAGTTGCTTAAAGGTAAAATTTAAGAGCACGCACAACATCCAAGTTATGCAAACAAACGTTCCTTCTGGGAAGAAGGGTTAGGACAAAAAAAGGAAGGAATAACAATTTCCTGATTAATATTGCGATCTGACACTATCTTAGGGAGAAACCCCAGCTTAGTACGAAGGACCGCCTTATCAGCATGAAAAATAAAGGGGAATCACACTGCAGAGCCGAAAGATCAGAAACTCTGCGAGCAAAAGAAATACCAAGAAGAAACAAAACCTTAAAAGATAGTAATACTAACAGAATGCATAGGCTCAAACAGAGCCCGCTGCAAAACTCTAAGAACAAGGTTAAAGACTCCAAGGAGAAGCAACAGATTTAAACACAGGCCTGATTCTGACCAAAGCCTGAACAAAAAAGACTGAACATCTGGCTATTCTTCTGCATAAACTGCCAGACGTTTATGCAGAAGGACAGAGCAGAAATCTGACCCTTCAAAGTACTGACTGACAAACCCATCTCCAGGCCCTCCTGAAGAAAAGCCAAAATTAGAGGAACCCTTACTTTGTTCCAAGAAAAACCTTTTGAATCACACCAATTAAGGTATTTACACCATACCCTATGGTAAATTCTGCAAGTAACCGGTTTACGAGCCTGAAGCATAGTATATATGACTCTCAGAAAAGCCACGTCTCGCCAAACTTAGACGTTCAATCTCCAAGCAGTCAGCTTCAGAAAAACAGATTTAGATGAAGAAAGGGACCCTGAAGTAGAAAGGGACCTTCCTGAAAGGTAACCTCCACGACGGAAGAGATGACATTCTCAGCAGATCAGCGAACCAGACCCTGCAAGGCCATGCAGGAGCTATTAGAATCACTTAAGTTCTCTCCTGTTTGATGCAAGCAATTACTCATGGAAGCAACACAAATGGAGGAAGCAGGTATGCTAGATTGAAGCTCCAAGGAACCGCTAGAGCATCTACCAGAACAGCTTAAGGATCTCTTGACCTTGAACCATACTTTGGAAGATTGACGTTTTGAAGAGACACCATCAGATCCAACTCCGGAACCCCCCACCTGAGAGTTATCATTGTGAGTGGAGAGGCCACTCTCCGTGATAAAAAGTCTGCCTGCTTAGAAAATCCGCCACCCAGTTGTCCACCCCTGGTATGTGTATGGCAGAGAGATGGCAGAGAGATGGCAATCGTGAGACTCCGCCCACTGGAGAATGCGAGACACCTCCTTCATTGCCAAGGAACTCTGAGTTCCTCCCTGTTGATTGATGTAGGCCACTGAGGTGATGATGTCCAACTGAAATCTGATAAATCGGACCAAAGCTAGTTGAGACCAAGCAATTAAAGCATAGAAAATTGCTCTCATCTCCAAGATGTTTATTGGAAGAGACGACGACTCTGGAGTCCACAGGCCCTGTGTCGTTTAGAAACCCCAAACCGCTCCCCAGCCTAACAGGCTGGAGTCCGTGGTCACAATCACCCAGAAAGGCCTCAGGAAGCATGTGCCCCGAGACAGATGGTCCTGTGAAACCCACCATGAGAGAGTGAGACTCTTGTTGGGGAATTCAAATTTATCTTCTGCGAGAGATCTGTGTGGCCCCGTTCCATTGACTGAGCATGCATAGCTGCAGAGGTCTCAGATGAAACAGAGCAAAAGGAATGATGTCCATGGAGGCAACTATCAGTCCAATCACCTCCATGCATTGAGTCACAGATGGACGAATAGCAGACTGGAGACACCGACAAGAAACATGAAGCTTGGATTTTCTGCCATCCGTCAGAAAAATCTTCATGGACAGGGAATCTATGATTGTTCTCAAAAAACAAACCCTTGTATCTGGAACAAGAGAACTCTTTCCTGGATTCTCTTTCCACCCGTGGACAACATCTCGGCATGAGATCTTGCTAGATGAAAAGATGGCGATTGAACTAGAATGTCATCTAGATAAGGCGCCACAGCAATACCCTGAGACCTCACCACTGCCAGAAGAGCCCACAGAACCTTTGTAAAAATTCTGGGAGCTGTAGCAAGGCCAAAAGGAAGGACAACAAACTGGAAATGTTTGTCCTGGAAGGCAAAACTTAGATACTGGTAATGATCCCTGTGAATAGGAACATGAAGATACGCGTCCTAATCTATGGCCGTCATGAACTAACCTTTTTAGACCAAAGGAAGAATAGAATGGACGGAACCCTGAGGAATTTATTGAGACACTTTAGGTCCAGAATGGGACGAAAAGTGCCCTCCCTTCTTGGGAACTACAAATAGATTTGAATAGAATCCTAGACCCAGTTCCTCTAGAGGAACTGGATCACTCCCAGGGATGATAGGTCCTTTATGCAGTTTAAGAAGGCCTTTCTCTTTATCGGATTCACAGATAACCTTGAAAGGTGGAACCTGCCCCTGGGAGGACAAGATTTGAATCATATTCTGTAATGTGGGATACTATATCTATGGCCCAAGGATTTGGAACATTGCGTATCCAAGCCAAGAAAAAAAAAAAGCCTGCCCCCCACTTGATCCACTACAGGATAGGGGGCGGCCCCTTTATGTTGATTTAGAATCAACAGAAAGCTTCTTAGCTTGCTTCCACCTATTCCAAAGCTGACTGGACCTCCAAGAAGAGAAAGACTTCTGTCCCTTAAAGTTACGAAAGGAACGAAAATTAGAATTCTGGCGACCCTTAGGTCTATTCTTTTTATCCTGAGGTAGAAAAGAACCCTTTCCACCTGTAATGTCAGAAATAATTTCTGCCAGACCTGGTCCAAACAAGGTTTTACCCTTATAAGGCAGAGATAAAAGCTTGGACTTCAATGTAACATCTGCAGACCAAGATTTTAACCAGAGAGCTCTGCGAGCTAAAACAGTAAAACCAGAAATCTTAGCACCCAACCTAAGAACTTGCATGTTGGCATCACAAATAAAGGTATTGGCTAACTTGAGAGCCTTGATCCTGTCTTGGATCTCCTCTATAGTAGTCCCTTCTAGGATAAGATTAGATAATTCTTCGCACCAATAAGATGCTGCCCCTGCAACTGTAGCAATACTAGCAACATGTTGCCACTGTAATCCCTGATGAATGTACATCTTCTTCAAGAAAGCCTCAAGCTTCTTATCCATGGGTTCCTTGAAAGAACAACTATCTTCAATTGGAATAGTAGTTCTCTTAGCCAGAGTAGAGATAGCTCCCTCTATCTTGGACATCGTGCGCCATGAATAGAGTCAGCAACAGGAAACATCTTTTTAAAAACAGGGGACGGGGAAAAAGGAATCCCTGGTTTATCCCATTCCTGAGTTAGAATATCTGCCATACGGTCTGGAAATAGAAATACTTCCACAGATGAGGGTATATCATATACCCTATTAAGCTTACTGATCCTCTTTGGATTCTCCACAATAGATTTTAATTCTTCCAAAGTAGCAAGAACCTACTTCAAAAGAACTTGAAAGTGTTCTAACTTAAATTTGAAATTAATCTCCTCAATCTGCAGAATTTGTCACTGACAATTCCCTCTCAGAAGCCACTAAAGAAGCATCCTAATCAGATAATTGAGACAAACTGACTAACGCAGCTTTAGTGGAGTCAGCCTTACTAATATCAATATATTTAGATTTCCTCTTTCGTTTACCATAAACCTTTGGAAAAGCTGATAAAGTTGTAGAAACAGCATAAGTAATCTGCGCAGCAAAATCCCCAGGTAAAAAAACACCCCAAGGAGGTTGAGAGGAACCGCAGGGCACTGCATGTGAAGCTTGAGGGGAAAGCTGAGGCATAGCTAGGATAACACTATCCTGAGAGACAGGAGGCTCAGGGAGAGACATCTTATCTTTAAACTTTAAAGTTTTATTTAAACATAAAGAGCAAAACTGTACAGGAGGAATTATCTTAGCCTCCAAACACAATAAGCATTTTTCAAACGAATCAACTTCAGTATTAGTGTCCATAAGTGGGTATCAGTTCACAATTAACAAAAAAAAAAAGTTATTTATATGAAGCCATAAAACATAAATAAGCACTTAAAACCCTTAAAACCCTCAGCTGAGGTATTACCCCTCCAGAAGTTGCTATCCCACAGAAAACCGGACACACCCGGTAGCAAAAAACACCTCCTTGTTACCGGAACAGCGGAAATAAACTTGCCACTGTAGATAGAAGAAAATGCAGTCTCCACACTCGCTGCAGCAAAACTCTGTTCTGAAGTGCTCCGGAGCGGTCACGTGACCGCAATAAAAAAATTAAATAAAATTGCGCCAAACAAAAAAGGTGCGAAAACCAACATCAGCACAGCAAAAGTGATTGGGCCAATAAGCAATATTTGACCTTTCGCTTGCGCTTAGCAGGGCGAGGTAAAGCACTAAAGGCCGCAGACACTGCCGTTTATAACTGCTCAGTAAAGTCTGGCGGTAAAAGACCCCCTACAGATGGAGGATTAGGAGTGCTACGGGAAGCTACATGTGTATTAGGAGATGACTGTAGGGTGCGCACCTCATAGGACGGAGACTCCTCAGAGGTGGACGGCTCAGTGGTATTAAAACATATTAACTTTCTTGGATATGATTACTTTATCAAGGCATGTGGAACATAGTTGAGCGGGCAGGTATACCTCGGCCTCCTCACAATATAGATAGGTATTAGACTTGGGTAAAGAGGGAGTACCCTCTAACGCATCAGAATCCTCCATAGCTTGCGCTTACAAAGCAGACTATTGATACTAAGAAAAAACGGCACATTTATACCACCAATGGCTGGGGCACTCACCACCTCCTATGACCCAGGCCAAACAGAAAAACTGCTTCTTCTCCAGTAAACCGCACTGTCAGGAAAGAGGAAATAAGTGTGACCACACCCGGTCACTTGGTGCGCAATGCAGGACCGTCCCTGCTATAATAGCAAAAAAAAGCGCCAAGACTTTCAGGCTGCGCAGCTACCAAGACGAAAGTGAAAACCTTGTACGTTCCAACATTTGCCTGAGCCTCATCTCACACATGTTGCAGCATAATCAAATAAACTTTTGAGATTAATCCACACTGTTCAATAATCCCCCTACGGAGATATTAACCCTTGATTCCATACAGATAAATGGAGCCACACAGTGACCCTGTCTTCTTGAATTATCATATATGTAAAAAAAAAAAATCGAAACGATCTTACCGGAAATCTATGCTGTGGAACAGAAGCACAGTCTCTCAAGTTTGATAGTCTTGTAGCATCGCTCCTAACATGGGCTTGAGTAATGGAAGCAGGTAGTGAAACTCGTCAACACTGATTGCTTAGGAGCTGTTAATACGAGTCTGGATGCGTTCGCAGAAAGACTCCCTGCATCTCCAGACTAACTTTCGTCAATTGTCTCACAGAGGCTGACAAGACTACTTAAAACTCCAGTCCCATTTCGAAGGGTAGATACCCTTCATAAGGAACTACTCGAATCTTCTGACACTTCTCTGCCAACCTCCTGTGACGAAAGACAAAGAATGACTGGGATATGAGGGAAGTAGGGGGAGTATTTAATCCTTTGGCTGGGGTGTCTTTGCCTCCTCCTGGTGGCCAGGTTCAGTATTTCCCAACAGTAAGGAATGATGCCGTGGACTCTCCTCATATTAATAAGAAAAACATAATTTATGTAAGAACTTACCTGATAAATTCATTTCTTTCATATTAGCAAGAGTCCATGAGCTAGTGACGTATGGGATATACATTCCTACCAGGAGGGGCAAAGTTTCCCAAACCTCAAAATGCCTATAAATACACCCCACACCACACCCACAAATCAGTTTAACGCATAGCCAAGAAGTGGGGTGATAAGAAAAAAGTGCGAAAGCATAAAAAATAAGGAATTGGAATAATTGTGCTTTATACAAAAAAATCATAACCACCACAAAAAAGGGTGGGCCTCATGGACTCTTGCTAATATGAAAGAAATGAATTTATCAGGTAAGTTCTTACATAAATTATGTTTTCTTTCATGTAATTAGCAAGAGTCCATGAGCTAGTGACGTATGGGATAATGACTACCCAAGATGTGGATCTTCCACGCAAGAGTCACTAGAGAGGGAGGGATAAAATAAAGACAGCCAATTCCGCTGAAAATAATCCACACCCAAAACAAAGTTTAAATCTTATAATGAAAAAAAACTGAAATTATAAGCAGAAGATTCAAACTGAAACCGCTGCCTGAAGTACTTTTCTACCAAAAACTGCTTCAGAAGAAGAAAACACATCAAAATGGTAGAATTTAGTAAAAGTATGCAAAGAAGACCAAGTTGCTGCTTTGCAAATCTGATCAACCGAAGCTTCATTCCTAAACGCCCAGGAAGTAGAAACTGACCTAGTTAGAATGAGCTGTAATCCTTTGAGGCGGAGCTTTACCCGACTCGACATAAGCATGATGAATCAAAGATTTTAACCAAGATGCCAAAGAAATGGCAGAAGCCTTCTGACCTTTCCTAGAACCGGAAAAGATAACAAATAGACTAGAAGTCTTTCGGAAATTTTTAGTAGCTTCAACATAACATTTCAAAGCTCTAACTACATCCAAAGAATGCAACGATTTTTCCTTAGAATTCTTAGGATTAGGACATAATAAAGGAACCACAATTTCTCTACTAATGTTGTTAGAATTCACAACCTTAGGTAAAAATTTAAAAGAAGTCCGCAACACCGCCTTATCCTGATGAAAAATCAGAAAAGGAGACTCACAAGAAAGAGCAGATAATTCAGAAACTCTTCTAGCAGAAGAGATGGCCAAAAGAAACAAAACTTTCCAAGAAAGTAATTTAATGTCCAGCGAATGCATAGGTTCAAACGGAGGAGCTTGAAGAGCCCCCAGAACCAAATTCAAACTCCAAGGAGGAGAAATTGACTTAACAGGTTTTATACGAACCAAAGCCTGTACAAAACAATGAATATCAGGAAGACTAGCAATCTTTCTGTGAAAAAGAACAGAAAGAGCAGAGATTTGTCCTTTCAAGGAACTTGCAGACAAACCTTTATCCAAACCATCCTGAAGAAACTGTAAAATTCTAGGAATTCTAAAAGAATGCCAAGAAAAATGATGAGAAGAACACCAAGAAATGTAAATCTTCCAGACTCGATAATATATCTTCCTAGATACAGATTTAAGAGCCTGTAACATAGTATTAATTACAGAGTCAGAGAAACCTCTATGACTGAGAATCAAGCGTTCAATCTCCATACCTTCAAATTTAAGGATTTGAGATCCTGATGGAAAAAAGGACCTTGCGATAGAAGGTCTGGTCTTAATGGAAGAGTCCATGGTTGGCAAGTGCCCATCCGGACAAGATCCGCATACCAAAACCTGTGAGGCCATGCTGGAGCCACCAGCAGAACAAAACGAGCACTCCTTTAGAATCTTGGAAATCACTCTTGGAAGGAGAACTAGAGGTGGAAAGATATAGGCAGGATGATACTTCCAAGGAAGTGACAATGCATCCACTGCCTCCGCCTGAGGATCCCTGGATCTGGACAGATACCTGGGAAGTTTCTTGTTTAGATGGGAAGCCATCAGATCTATTTCTGGAAGTCCCCACATTTGAAAAATCTGAAGAAATACCTCTGGGTGAAGAGACCATTCGCCCGGATGTAACGTTTGGCGACTGAGATAATCCGCTTCCCAATTGTCTATACCTGGGATATGAACCACAGAAATTAGACAGGAGTTGGATTCCGCCCATACCAGTATTCGAGATACTTCTTTCATAGCCAGAGGACTGTGAGTCCCTCCTTGATGATTGACATATGCCACGGTTGTGACATTGTCCGTCTGAAAACAAACGACTCTCTCTTTAGAAGAGGCCATTACTGAAGAGCTCTGAAAATTGCACGGAGTTCCAAAATGTTGATTGGTAATCTCACCTCCTGAGATTCCCAAACCCCTTGTGCTGTCAGAGACCCCCAAACAGCTCCCCAACCTGTCAGACTTGCATCTGTTGAAATCACAGTCCAGGTCGGAAGAACAAAAGAAGCCCCCTGAACTAAACGATGGTGGTCTATCCACCACGTGAGAGAGTGTCGTACGATTGGTTTTAAAGATATTAATTGAGATATCTTTGTATAATCCCTGCACCACTGGTTCAGCATACAAAGCTGAAGAGGTCGCATGTGAAAACGAGCAAAGGGGATCGCGTCCGATGCAGCAGTCATAAGACCTACAATTTCCATGCATAAGGCTACCGAAGGGAATGATTGAGACTGAAGGATTCGACAAGCTGAAACCAATTTTAGACGTCTCTTGTCCGTCAGAGACAGAGTCATGGACACTGAATCTATCTGGAAACCTAAAAAGGTTACCCTTGTCTGAGAAATCAATGAACTTTTTGGTAAATTGATCCTCCAACCATGTTTTTGAAGAAACAATACAAGTCGATTCGTATGAGATTCTGCTAAATGTGAAGACTGAGCAAGTACCAAGATATCGTCCAAATAAGGAAATACCACAATACCCTGTTCTCTGATTACAGACAGAAGGGCACCGAGAACCTTTGTAAAAATCCTTGGAGCTGTTGCTAGGCCAAACGGCAGAGCCACAAACTGGTAACCATATTTTTTGGCGCCAAAAAAGACGCCCACATTATTTGGCGCCTAAATGCTTTTAGCGCCAAAAATGACGCCACATCCGGAAACGCCAACATTTTTGGCGCAAAAAACGTCAAAAATGACGCAACTTCCGGCGTATGACGCCGGAAAAAATAAAGAAAAATTTTTTGCGCCAAAAAAGTCCACGCCAAAAATGATGCAATAAAATGAAGCATTTTCAGCCCCCGCGAGCCTAACAGCCCACAGGAAAAAAAGTCAAATTTTAAGGTAAGAAAAATTGATTATTCAAATGCATTATCCCAAATAATGAAACTGACTGTCTGAAATAAGGAATATTGAACATCCTGAATCAAGGCAAATAAATGTTTAAACACATATATTTAGAACTTTATATAAAAGTGCCCAACCATAGCTTAGAGTGTCACAAAAATAAGACTTACTTACCCCAGGACACTCATCTACATGTAGTAGAAAGCCAAACCAGTACTGAAACGAGAATCAGTAGAGGTAATGGTATATAAGAGTATATCGTCGATCTGAAAAGGGAGGTAAGAGATGAATCTCTACGACCGATAACAGAGAACCTATGAAATAGACCCCGTAGAAGGAGATCATTGAATTCAAATAGGCAATACTCTCTTCACATCCCTCTGACATTCACTGCACGCTGAGAGGAAAACCGGGCTCCAACCTGCTGCGGAGCGCATATCAACGTAGAATCTAGCACAAACTTACTTCACCACCTCCACGGGAGGCAAAGTTTGTAAAAACTGATTTGTGGGTGTGGTGAGGGGTGTATTTGTAGGCATTTTGAGGTTTGGGAAACTTTGCCCCTCCTGGTAGGAATGTATATCCCATACGTCACTAGCTCATGGACTCTTGCTAATTACATGAAAGAAACATTGGATTTTCCAGCAATTAGTTGCAGGTCACAAGGGGCTAATTGCCAAAAACTAATGCAAAGCCATGTATGTCTGCTATTTCTGAACAAAAGGGATCCCAGAAAAACTTTTATAACTATTTGTCTTACGACTTAAGAGTAGTTGAGTGTGAAACCCAAAGTTTGTGAAAACGTTAACTTTCTTTTATATGATTGTATTTGGAGGCCAAATAGTGGCATCAAATACACCAAAATCAACCTAGCTAAATACCTTGGATTGTCTTCTTTAAAAATATATATAGTTTTCATGGGTAAATAAAAAAACGGAGTGAAAGCAAAAATGCTAAAAATTCTCTGGTACTTTGGGCAAGTTTTTCTACGAAATTCCAGGTAGCGAAGAGGTTAAAAATAGGGTAAGCAGATAACCAAATCTAAACAATTAGACTTTCATGATTCAGATAGGGAATGCAATTTTAAACAACTTTCCAATTCACTTTTATCATCAAATTTGCTTTGTTCTCTTGGCATTCTTTGTTGAAAGCTAAACTTAGGTAGGCTCATATGCTAATTGCTAAGCCCTTGAAGGCCGCCCCTTTTTTCAATGCATTTGGCAGTTTTTCACAGCTAGAGGGCGTTAGTACACGTGTGCCATACAGATAACATTGCGACTACGCCCATGGAGTTACAAATGAGAGGGCATTGATTGGCTAAATGCAAGTCTGTCAAAAAAACTGAAATAAGGGGGCAGTCTGCAAAGGCTTAGATACAAGGTAATCAGAGCTAAAAAGTATATTAATATAACTGTTGGGTATGCAATAAAAGGGAAATGGGTAAAAAAGGTATTATCTATTTTTTTAAACGATAACAATTCTGAAGTAGACTGTCCCTTTAACGGAAGTTGAGGAGGAAGGGATGTTATGATACAGAAGGAGACACTTTGATGATCTTTTTAGGCTAGCTGGAGCTTGTCGGCTCATTAGTGAAGATTACACATATGAGCCATCACAAAAGATGATAAAACAAATCTCCCACACACATCTGACTAATGCTTACAATATGGCAAATGTTTAAAAAAACAAAATTAAAAAAAATTACCTGGTCTGAACGGTTATTTCTTTTCCCAGCATCTGCAACAGAAAAAACAAAATTTATGCTTACCTGATAAATTTATTTCTCTTGTGGTGTATCCAGTCCACGGATCATCCATTACTTGTGGGATATTCTCCTTCCCAACAGGAAGCTGCAAGAGGATCACCCACAGCAGAGCTGTCTATATAGCTCCTCCCCTAACTGCCAACCCCCAGTCATTCGACCGAAGACAAGCAAGAGAAAGGAGAAACTATAGGGTGCAGTGGTGACTGTGGTTTAAAAATAAAAAACACCTGCCTTAAAATGACAGGGCGGGCCGTGGACTCGATACACCACAAGAGAAATAAATTTATCAGGTAAGCATAAATTTTGTTTTCTCTTGTAAGGTGTATCCAGTCCACGGATCATCCATTACTTGTGGGATACCAATACCAAAGCTATAGGACACGGATGAAGGGAGGGACAAGGCAGGCGCTTAAACGGAAGGCACCACTGCCTGTAAGACCTTTCTCCCAAAAATAGCCTCCGAAGAAGCAAAAGTATCAAATTTATAGAATTTAGAAAAAGTATGAAGCGAAGACCAAGTCGCCGCCTTACAAATCTGTTCAACAGAAGCCTCATTCTTAAAAGCCCATGTGGAAGCTACCGCTCTAGTAGAATGAGCTGTAATTCTTTCAGGAGGCTGCTGGCCAGCAGTCTCATAAGCTAAGCGTATTATACTCCTTAGCCAAAAAGAAAGAGAAGTTGCCAAAGCCTTTTGGCCTCTCCTCTGTCCAGAGTAGACAACAAACAATGCAGATGTTTGACGAAAATCTTTAGTAGCTTGTAAATAAAACTTTAAAGCACGAACCACGTCAAGATTGTGTAATAGACGTTCCTTCTTTGAAGAAGGATTAGGACACAGTGACGGAACAACAATCTCCTGATTGATATTTTTATTAGATACCACCTTAGGTAGAAAACCAGGTTTGGTACGTAACACTACCTTATCTGCATGGAAAATTAGATAAGGGGAATCACATTGTAAAGCAGATAACTCCGAAACTCTTTGAGCCGAGGAGATAGCTA